>NW_015625573.1:189438-199364 GCF_001515625.1 Sinocyclocheilus rhinocerous
GAAATCCTTTATTTGGTTGTTTGCTTGCATGTCATTGAGAAATAAAACATGGATAACATCTAGAAAAATACTTACAAAAGGAAAATGACAACTATAAACTGCGGCAACTATCGGCAAGCCCACTACGGTGGGCTTAAATGGGTTAAATTTGCAGCTAACTTTTGTTTAGTTTTTTCGCCGTAGCACCACCTGAGCTTTCTAAGGCCATTTCTACCAGTGATGCTTGATTCAACAGGCTTGTTTGAGATGAGCAAAATCTGCGCAGAACCGATCACCGGTGATCACCGCGAGATGCATGCCGGTTAGAAAAGTGTCCGAGTTACGTCCGACTTGCTCTGATGTCATGCTGCCGTGTGCCAAAAAACTCTCGCGATGGCGAGGCGGCTGTGTCGGATTGTGCAGTCGAGCGCAGTTGCTCTCCACCGACTGCGCTGATCAAAAGCATGATGGGAAACGACTGACTGACGACACAGCTTAATGCTCATTGGTTCAGACAACTGTGATGCTGTGTTCTCTTCTAAAATTTTGTATTTTTTATCTGGTTTCATGTGATTATGTATTTAAATTATGCATGAATATTTCCAAACAGTATGACAGTGCGATCTCTGTGTGAGATAATGTGATTGTTGTCATAGTTCTATAAAACTATAAAATAGGCCTACATGTTTCTATTAAAGTAAAAATGAATGATAAATACACCTTTCGTATGGAATTAAATAGCAAGCACTTTGAGTGTCTTGTTCATCATATTTATTTTCATATAAAAGCAACAGAACTGAAATTATATCAGGTTTATTAGCAACACAGCAGGTGAGTGTAAATAACGCGATATCCGCTTTTGATCTCGTTGGTATCTGTTCCCTTCGAGAGGGCAGAACTGTCCGTCTTGACTGCGCTTATTTCACTCCTCCCCTCACTGCAGCCGCCTACTCTCACCAACATTTCAGGCGAGGCGAGGCGCATCTCAAACAAGCCTAACTTCCCCCGTCTGCGCAGATATCAACAGCGCAACTGAGTTGTAGGATGCCAGGTTGAGGTCACAAATGATTTGTCTATTGTGTGAGTAGGACGCGTTTCATACAAGATCTGGCAACTGGACAACCTTGAAATAATAGCCTATATTGATGTGATTATTCATATAACGAGGTAGGGCCATACAAATTACGGAAGTTTCCCGGGAGAAATAACAAAACGGGAGGGGGGCGGGAGATGGGTCTGAAATACGGGAGACTCTTAACGGGAGTGTTGACAGTATGATTATTACACACATCAGAGTAAATGAGCGAGATTACTGTGATAGCAGTACATGTTATTTTGAGCAAGCCCTACTTATATTTCATTTTATTAATTGCTTTTAGGCTACTTGTTTATTTGTACATTTTTGTTTTACATTTTTTACACGAATCTTTTTTTTTTTGATAGTAGCCTAATGTACAGTTTTTGTGATTTAAATTAAAATCCATTTTTTAGAGAGTAACATGAAGAAGAAAATAAAATAAAAAAATTAGATGAAAAGCAACAGCTAAGACTATGTATTTATGACAGGAATAAACTATTAATCACAACCTGATCACAACTAATTAAGGTTTATTTAATGCATTAATGTAGTTCACCTGTTTCTCATATTCAGTGTTTTCTGGCAAGCCATTATAAAAGCCGATATAAACATTACCAATTCCTTCCTGTCTCATTATCTACAAAAAGGGATTTACAAAAGAACGAATCTTGTTCTGTAATTACACCCCATATCCCACAACCCGCGTCAGCGGTTTACTATTCGGGCTCCTGACTGCGCATGCGCCAAATCAGGACATTGGGATTGTGTACGCGTTTGGGTGGAACGGGTAAACACACTTTTTGTGTATTTTATTAATCTATTTTAAAGTCGCAGCCTTTTCTAATTATTATATACAAAACATATAGCTTCCGGCGCGTCGATGGTCATATTAATTTGTGCCGTTTCTATGTATAAAACCGCGTAGACAAGCTTCAGGCGATAGTCATCACGTAACATGGATTGAATTAGCGACACAATTTTGTATGCCTGTCATGTTTTTTTAACGTCTCTTGGCGGCAGCTTTACGTTTCTGTGTAGTGAAATAACAGTCGTTTTGTGCTTGTCAAATACGTACCTGTTTTTATTCGTGTGCTGACAATGATTGACTGTGTCCTGTACATGCTAGTAAGCTAACAGTCCTTGTGCCATACAAAATGATTTATGTTTTTGGACAGATTTTTACTGTTTTATTGTGACTTAACATACGGACACCGCTCTGTAGTGTTTTATGCCGAATTCCATCGAGAATGTTGATGTTGTTTTGACTTTGAGAAACTGAAAATGCATGATCACAAGTGATGTACTGTAAATGGGTGGTTGTTGATTAAATCTGTTCGTTTGTTCTGTCGTCCCCTAGGTCCAGTTTCCCTCTTTGAAAAGCTGCAGGAATCATGGGAGCCGGTGAGTCTTTTTATACTTTAGTTCTGCTAGAGACTATGTGATATTTTCAAGGATGTTGTTTTGTGTTTTTTAACGTTGCTAAGATATGTAGTGGGTGTGTATGCTGAGCCAGCTTGTGATCTCATGGATGTCACTTAAAGGTGATGCATCTTTCTGTCGGTAATTTCCAATTGGTATTAGTCAGTCACAGCTTATCAACAGGGGTCTTGGCCTACATAGCGCCTCTAATATTCAATCCATGCCTAATCAGATAATTATGGATCACAATGTAGCATCTGATTTATTTCTCCCACTCTCAATGCTGAAGAACAGTAGGCTACTTTTTCACAAGCTCCCTGTGCCTGGGAGGAACCTGCATTTCAACGAAATCACTTTGCCAGTCATAGCCCCCCTCCTTGTTTCTCTGCTGTGTGCTTATTGTTTGTGTATCCGCCAGTGTTCCTGCCAGCAGATGCCGCGCACTCGGTGCTGCGGAGGCTCCCGAGAGCAAACTTCTTCTTGGAGGAGATGAAACAAGGGAACATCCAGCGAGAATGCAGGGAGGAAATCTGCAATTATGAAGAAGCCAGAGAGGCGTTTGAGAATGATGAAAAAACGGTGAGTTTAGGGTAGATGCGAGCTTATGTTTTTGCATGAACTTGAACACAACGTCCTCTCCGTCATTACACTCCGTGGCATTTCCTCTAGGCAGGAAGTGAGCATTATCGACAGGAAAAGGCTCAGTGGATACACATTTTCTTAGGATGGTTAATTATGCATCATTCAGATTAAGGATGTTTGAGTTATGTACTTGTGGGCGTTTACACAGTTTATAAAAAATAACAGAACAATGTAAAGTTCGTATGTTTTTACGGAATGTGTGCTCTTGTCGAGTCCAGGGTAGGGCTGGATGAATTGGGGGAAAAAATATAATTGCTTTTATTTTTTCCGATGATTGTGATAAAAAAATATATATATCAATACAGGTTTGATGTGCTTGTTTGTAGATATGCACACATGCATGATTGGCCAAAAATATATTTGATAAGTGTGAATATAATTATTATTATTTGTACTTAATAAAAATATTAAAGGGGTCATATGATGCGATTTCCATTTTTCCTTTCTCTTTGGAGTGTTACAAGCTCTTTGGTTTAACCCAAATATCCAGATGTGTGCAGCACTTTTTATGGAGGACTGTTTAATGATCCTGGGAGAGTAGACTACAATGCCGGCAGTTCTGAGTCACAGCCTGTAAGTAAGAAATAAAGAAAATCAAGAATTTAAGAAAAATAATACAATAATTTTTTTACAGTAAAACTTTAAAATGACAAGATTCATATATATGGCATTCTTTTTCTTCATTTTCAAATGTTAAACTAGTTTTTATTTTGTTGTAAAACCTCAGAGAGCCTTTCAGCTTCTCTTTTGTTGACAACAGATGGTTTGTAAGCACTTCATATTGCTAATCTAATCGCTATTTCAGTTTTAATCCGATTAATTGTGCAAAGTTCAGAATTTAATAATGGCTTCCTTTTGAATCATGAATTTGAATTGGAAGAATAATTTACTAAATTGAAACAAATTCTGGACAATAAAGTGTTCTTCCACCCTTGTCCACAAAAGTTAATTATAAAAAAACAGAATACAAATTTCCATAGGTCTCATTTCAGTCTGTCTGTTGTTCTGTCTGTCCATCTGTCCTTCAAACTTCAGGGCTTTTTAAACTTTCTTCAAAACTTTTAAACAAGCCAAGATTCAAAGTTTGTTTTGACGAACTTTGCTTTACTAGTTACACATTTATTTTCTCCATAATCTCTTTTTGAAATTAATTCATTTAATTGTAGATTCGACATAATGTTTGCTACCTCAATTCAAATTCAGGAACATAATTGAAATGCAAAATTAATTCTCAGTTCAGTTCTGTATGGTGCACAGTCATTGCTTTATGTTGGTTTGCAAAGTTTTGGTTATTGATGACATTGAAGAGGGTGTGGTTTTTGTTTTCAATACAAACAAGTTTGTTTTGCTTATTATTTACATTTATGCAGACAATGTCCTTATCTAATTGGGTTTTTTTCTCCCTTACAGAGGCGATTCTGGGAGGAGTACCAGCGTGAGAGCAGCCCCAGGCCTGGAGGACTGGAATCCACCGCCGGTGGCATTCATTCTCTGTATCTGATCTTACCCCTGCTGCTGGTTTTGCTGCTCATTGCTGCAGTTTCCATCACGGTTTGGAGATGCCACTCACACAAAAGATCCCAGCAAAGCCCTGCCATTGGGCGTCCACAAAGAGACACAACCCTATCAGTGGTGTCAATGGACCAGTGGGGTCGGGACTACCATCCTGACATCAGTCCTCACTCAGAGATCAGTGCCCACAGTAGCCCCGCCTACCCTGGTGCTGACCTCACACCTGGGCGGGGCAGTCGGGGTGACCCGCCCCCTTCATACGAGGAAGCTGTGGGCCATACAGATATACAGATTGAAGCGGAGCCTCCACCACAATATGAAGACATCATCAGTAACCATGGTAACACAGTTATCATCTCCCAGGGAAAGTGACGGATCTTCCAGGCATGTTATCCAGCCTCATGTAGGGATGCATTTTGATGCCAATACACCAATACTGTAAACCCTGCCATTACTTACTCGCTGTGTCTTTCTTCTCTTTTATAGCTAATGTTTTGGCGGGATGTGAACATGCTTTGCCCGTTTATTTTTTTAGTACTAGAAATATTTTTTTACAACATCACTACTTCAGTGACAGGCTTTTCAACTCCAGCACTAGCAAAACAGCTAAACTTCTTTACTTAATGTGAAGAGAAAACAACTAATGCAATAACATTATCCTCAGTACTGTTACTCCGATATTGATAAACATTGAATTGCTTTGATTTCAGAGATGTTCGTAGAACTCCTAACAACATGAATCCTGATCCAAGCCCAAATCCAATGACGAAGTACTGTAATGTCATCAGCCATTCTTTCGAGTTAGTAAGTCCTATGAATGTCAGAACATCTTAGAAATGAACTGAACATTTGGTCAGTTGTGGCCTCTCATGGGATAATTAAAACATAATTGTAAATAATCAGATTCAGAGGGAAAAAATGCACAATATTTTCAGGAAGTATAAATTGTAATGTTTACTGACATTCAAGGTTCATTGTAACCTTTATCAATAGCCATCTAAACTTAGGCTATCTCTGTATAATTGCATAGACGTCACTATGCACTGGACTGACAGCCTCAATGAAATACTGATATTGGGTTGATTTTTTTTCACTAGTAGTTGAGGTGTTAAACACTGTGTGTTAGATTTAGTTAGCATGTTGGAAACATTTCAGCTGAATGGATAACAAGTTAACAGTGTGAATTTGCTGATAATACATTGCTGATAACATTGACCAAACAAATCCAATCCTGATTTTATGTAGCATCATGGTTGTTAATGCTGAATCAGCTTAACTGGGCACCAAGTCAACATGTGTGAGGTTTTAACTCCTATTTGGATTTGGGAAAATACAATACTGAAAGGAATAGTTCACCCAAAAATGGAAATTTGCTGAAAATGTACTCACCCTCAGGCCATCCAAGATCTAGATGAGTTTGTTTCTTCATTGGAACAGATTTGGATAAATTTAACATTACATCACTTGCTCACCAATGGATCCTCTGCAGTGAATGGGTGCCGTCAGAATGAGAGTCCAAACAGCTGATAAAAACATCACAATAATCCACAGGACTCCAGCCCATCAGTTAACATCTTGTGCAGTGAAAAGCTGCATGTTTGTTATGAACTAATCCATCATTAAAACGTTTTAACTTGAAATCATTGCTTCTGGCCAAAATATGAGTCCTCCATCCATAATAAAAATTTCAGTGAAACATTCTGATGGCACCCATTCACTGCAGAGGATATATTGATGAGCAAGTGATGTAATGCTACATTTCTCCAAATCTGTTGCGATGAAGAAACAAACTAATCTGTGTCTTGGATTGAGAGTGAGTACATTTTCAGAAAACTTTCATTTTTGGGTGAACTTTTCCTTGAACTATTGTATTGTGCAAGTGTGGTTTGAGGTTTGCCATTGAAGTCAAGCCACAGTGAGTTCAATGGCAAAACGTGGTGGACTAAATGGTCTATGCAAACAGTGCTTTCTTTTCTCTCCATAGCTTTGGAGCAGTTTACATGGTCACAGTCTTGTGAAATTTATTCTTTATTGTGGCCAAGGATTAAACAGGTATATCAAGCATCCCAAGCTGGGAATTCTAGGACAAGCAAGATGAATTGTCCATTGTGGAGGTAATTAGTAAGGAGCAAGAAGCATGCTTTTTGTTTGTTATGAGCTGTGTGCAGACTCTCTTTTAGATTTGTTTTAGGGTAAATAACTTGTTTTTTTGTTTTTTTCTCGAACCTCTTCGAGAATGTTGAAATATAACAATTATGACTTCCTTGACCATGCTGGTCGTTTTTATCTGAACTCTGGTATATTTTGAGTGTGTTGAAGGCTGTTTTCACACTTGGTTTGATTGTTTGATTCAACCCTTCTGCTTTCACACTGTAGTTTTGGGTCAGAATCGTGGTTTGTTTGCATTTACAATGCAAGTGTTAGCAGCAACTGTGTACCACTATAAATAGAGTGCTACAAAGCATAACTCTTTCCCCACGACAAATGACTTTTTGGTAACACTTTAACCTGACACCTTTATATATTATAAAGGTATTTATAATGTACATTGTAAAGCATTCTGTATTTTTATAAATAATTGTAACCAAAATTAAAATGCGTTATAATATTTGCAGATTCCTTGTTACATCTAAAATGAGTTGTTAATCATGTTTTAATACATAATATTTTGAAAAAAGTGTAACAATGAATAGGTAAGTATTGTGGTTACAATTATTCATGAGAACATACAATGCATTTTAAGGTGTATATATATATACGCTTCAGGTAAAGTGTTACTGATTTTACCTCCTGAAATGTCTCTTCAGACTGTTGATAAACAAGTTTGGATATTTTACACTAACTATTAGGTTGGGCTTGTCTGTGTGTTTAACAGCAAGCGTACATGTTTACCTCATACCATTTATTACTGATTTCTTACTCGGAGTCTAGTTTTCACCTCAGGCCCAGCTACACTAAACAAAAACCAAGAGAATTTCAGATTAGGATCAAATTATGGGAACAAGCAGTCCTAGTCGCCTAAAAAAAAAGAAAGAAAGAAAAAAAACTCAACAAATAGGAAATATTCAGTATTAAATATCAGGAAAGTGTGTGTTTATGGGTGTGTGTGGGGGGGGACGAAGAAAAAAAGAACAAAATGGAAGTGTCAACGCATTTGTACTTATTCAGTAACTATGAGTGAATGCACTTTTTTAGGGAACTGATTGCTCTTTGTAAAGGAATATTAATTGATGTGTAAGATGTGATAAATTACTTGAAAAAAAAAAAGGCAAATGCAGTTTGGTTTGTTCTTTTGGCTTTCTACAGTTTATATTCTCAGTTCTTCAACAACATGCTCAGCTGACATAAATATGCAATAAAATACATTCATGAGAACATACAATGCATTTTAAGGTGTATATATATGCGCTTCAGGTAAAGTGTTACTGATTTTACCTCCTGAAATGTCTCTTCAGACTGTTGATAAACAATTTTGGATATTTTACACTAACTATTAGGTTGGGCTTGTCTGTGTGTTTAACAGCAAGCGTACATGTTTACCTCATACCATTTATTACTGATTTCTTACTCGGAGTCTAGTTTTCACCTCAGGCCCAGCTACACTAAACAAAAACCAAGAGAATTTCAGATTAGGATCAAATTATGGGAACAAGCAGTCCTAGTCACCTAAAAAAAAAGAAAGAAAGAAAAAAAACTCAACAAATAGGAAATATTCAGTATTAAATATCAGGAAAGTGTGTGTTTATGGGTGTGTGTGGGGGGGGACGAAGAAAAAAAGAACAAAATGGAAGTGTCAACGCATTTGTACTTATTCAGTAACTATGAGTGAATGCACTTTTTTAGGGAACTGATTGCTCTTTGTAAAGGAATATTAATTGATGTGTAAGATGTGATAAATTACTTGGGGAAAAAAAAGGCAAATGCAGTTTGGTTTGTTCTTTTGGCTTTCTACAGTTTATATTCTCAGTTCTTCAACAACATGCTCAGCTGACATAAATATGCAATAAAATACATCACCAGCACTAACTCAAGAAACCTTTGTGAAAATCAAAACGGTCTCACTTTGCCTAAAGTTTTGTTTTTAAAGGTAATGTGAAATAAGATTACCATCTTTCGAAATACAGTCTGATTATGTTGCAAGTTTGGCTGACTTTCTGATGTTGCTGTACATGTGCAGGCTGATATTTCTGTAGTAGTTAGGGAGTGATTGTGGTATTTATTGCTTAAGCCTTACTCCGAGACAGATAATGTGTATATATAAATGTATTAAGAACAAATTTAATTTTTGTAATGATTGAGCTTGACTTTTATTTGTAATAAAGGTTTTTTGGCCCTCCTCTTGTCCCACTGCTCATTATACACGATAAAAAAAAAAGAGAAAATATTCAACAAGAACACATTAAATTGATCAAATATGACAGTACATACCTATATTTCAAATAAATTGTGGACTTTTGAATATTCAAGAATTCTAAAAAAAAAAATATATCAGTTTCCACAAAAATATTAAGCAGCACAACTATTCTCAACATTGATAATAGGGAAAATTTCCTGAGTGGCAAATCATCATATTAGTATCATCAGTGTTAGAAATGGCTGCTGAAAATTCAGCTTTGCAATCACAGGAATAAATGTATTTTATTTTAAAATTTAAAACAATCATTTTGAATTGTATCAATTCACATTATTACTGTTTTTACTTAAAAAAAACAATTTTTTTTTTTATCTACAAAGTTTGATAAAAGATCGGACAAATAATTTACCATGTTCCTATAGCATAATGTACAATGTATTTGATGTTTTTAAGTATTCTGTTTCAAGGTTTATAAATGCAAATGAATCACCAACTTCATTTAATGTTTAAAATTCATTTCAACATATCAATTAATGCTAAAATGCACCACATTTACAACCTGAATTACTTTGCATACATCCAAACAAGCACAAAGCGGTAGCTCTATGTTGTAACTTATTAACTTTGAGTAAACTGATGAATATTGTTTAACCATGCCAAATGTGAACTTGAATACATATCATGCAGTTTTCTTATTTGTAAAAACTATTAACGGCATGTCAGAACTGATTTTTTTTTAGGTTTATAAACAACTAGACTACTTTATTGACCAGATTTACAGTATAGTATATCACATTAAACCACATATAAAAACACTTTATTATTTTGTAATACACAGAATATCAACATTATAATGTCCTGAGAATACTCCTAATTATGATTCCTTTTTTAAAGGGGTCATATGATGCTTTTTTAAAGATCATTATTTTGTGTATTTGGTGT
>NW_015625573.1:201111-228467 GCF_001515625.1 Sinocyclocheilus rhinocerous
GTTTGATAACAAAAGATCTGACAAATAATTTACCATGTTCCTATAGCATAATGTACAATGTATTTGATGTTTTTAAGTATTCTGTTTCAAGGTTTATAAATGCAAATGAATCACCATTTAATGTTCTTCCTTTAAAATTAATTTCAACATATCAATTAATGCTAAAATGCACCACATTTACAACCTGAATTACTTTGCATACATCCAAACAAGCACAAAGCGGTAGTTCTATGTTGTAACTTATTAACTTTGAGTAAACTGATGAATATTGTTTAACCATGCCAAATGTGAACTTGAATACATATCATGCAGTTTTCTTATTTGTAAAAACTATTAACGGCATGTCAGAACTGATTTTTTTTTAGGTTTATAAACAACTAGACTACTTTATTGACCAGATTTACAGTATAGTATATCACATTAAACCACATATAAAAACACTTTATTATTTTGTAATACACAGAATATCAACATTATAATGTCCTGAGAATACTCCTAATTATGATTCCTTTTTTAAAGGGGTCATATGATGCTTTTTTAAAGATCATTATTTTGTGTATTTGGTGTGGGACCAGAGTCCTGTGACAGACACGGTGATGAAGCTGGTATGTATTTGCAGTACACAAGCCACAGTTAAGACAGCTGCCTCCACTGTGATGTGACCCTGTCTGCCAGTACAGAAATAGATAGATGTTAGCACATGACAGGACACAAAACGAAAATGAACAGGGAAAGAAAAGCAATAATGGCATGGCTCTTACATCAGCACACGGTAAACATGACCATTTAGACATACGTGATTAACACATCCATTCAAAAACAGCATACCAAAGTCATTACAGGTTTCGAATACACCAGTAGTCATGATTAAAGCAGTGCAAGCAGAAACAAAGCTGCAACTAAGTAACACTGTCACAGGAGTAAACACTGCATTTCCAGTGAATCCATACAGCCAATGGCAGTGATAGAAAGTTCATTACAGCCAAGCCAGTAATTGTGTAGTGCTGCTGTCAGACAGCATAAACAATCAATAACTCAAAGGATGAGAATGTGTCCTGTGTCCTGAGAAGTTGATTTTCTGTTTTAAGGAATGTTGTTCTTATTGAAGTTGCTGCTATGTTTGGTATCACTGAGCTAATCCCGAGACAAACCCACCCCCCATTTTCACAATTCCCACCCAATAATGCCAATATTGATGACTGGTTAAATCAGATCCATTCTTTAGGGTTTCGTAAGACCTCCAGCATCTCGGCTTCCTTACTACCTTTTGTGGGCTCATGCATGTACTCCCACCTGAAATGAAACATTTATGGCTAGTGAGTTAGTAATATTAAATGATAGATTAATACAATAAAGACAATTTAAATGACACTAAAGAAACAAGTTTACTTTAAAACATTACGTTGAGTTTTTAAAAGGGTCATATCATGAGGAATACCATTTTCCTTTATTGTTCGAGGTTATCGTAGGAGCTCATTTTCAGAAATGGTTGTAAAAAAATTATCTGTTTGGTGTGTTTTGTTATAAGTGGACCTCAGGGGAAACATGAAAAAAACCTTTCAAAAAAAGTAACATTTCTTTCAATTCTATAAGTAAACATTATAAAATATTTAAAAAAATAAAAGCTCAAGAGGATGGTCCATGGTAACAGGCAGTAGCAGATGTGACAAAGTTGGCTAAATACAAAATCCTTTACCTAGCAGTAAGTGGTAGGGACATCAGGATGCTCTCGATGCGAGACCAAATTTCACCCCTCTGTCATACACTGAGTTAAATTCGACATATCTAGGAATCACAGAGAGTTTGGTTAGCTGCTGAACATTTATATATGACATATATATTATATGACAAACAACATCAAATTCAATTCAAAAGACAATTACAAATGTAGTCATAACTATGCTATATTATCATACTACTATAAAATATTGAATAATGATGAACATGATTAATATTGAGTTATTTTAATAGAAACTAAAATAGACTTAAGACTGAATTTGCATAAGATACTATTTTATTTGTTTGTATATATATTTTAAGATATTTTTCTGTATGTTGCTGGCAATTTAATATTTTCAGCATTATACTATAAAGCAATAAAAATATATTTATATACATTACTGTTCAAAAGTTTGTGGTCGGTAGTTTTTTTTTATATGTGTTTGAAAGCAGTGTCTTATGTTCACCAAGGCTGCATTTATTTGATCAAAATACAGTAAAACAATACAATTGTGAAATA
Source organism: Sinocyclocheilus rhinocerous (assembly GCF_001515625.1). NCBI lineage: Eukaryota > Metazoa > Chordata > Actinopteri > Cypriniformes > Cyprinidae > Sinocyclocheilus > Sinocyclocheilus rhinocerous. The sequence continues at coordinate 203,351 of NW_015625573.1, forward strand.
GACGTTTTTGATATATTTTTAAATGTGATGATTGTAAATCTGAATTTTCATTTCCAATACTCCAGTCTTCAGTGTCACATGATCCTTCAGAAATCTATCTAATATGCTGATTTGATGCTCAAGAAACTTTTCTTATTATTATCAATGTTGAAAACAGTTGTGCTGCTCAATATTGTTGGAAATCATGATACATTTTTTTCAGGATTTGTTGATTAATAGAAAGCTCAAAAGAAATATAACTTTTTGTAAATTTTATTTGTATCTTTTTCACTGTTTATTTATTTGTGCTGTTGCTTGTAGTTAGATTATTTGTTCTTATTTTCTTTATTTTTATTTGACAATATCGTTTTTTCCCTAAACATAGCACATACCGAACCGTACTGAAACTGCGACTCTAAAACCGTGATACAAACCGAACCGGGAGTAAGTTGAACTGTTGCACCCCTACTTGAGACCACTGACGGTTCAAACTTATTTCAAAATTAAAAACTAGAAGTAGAACTGAAGATATAAGGAACTGGTTTCTGTCACACTCTGCATTCACTTCGAAATGAGAAGTAAGTCTCTCACCATCTTTCCCTTTCAGAACTTTTCCACGGCTGCGCATTTGCTTGGCGGCCTCTTCAGTGAGGTTCCCAAACACCACGGACACGTTCACACCCGCTTTCTCGAAAACCTTCCCATCTTGCATCACACAGCTGATGCCACCACCACCTTTATTAGACACGAGAAACATGCAATCGGTTTTGTTACAGTGTAACACCAGCACGAATCTTCTAGCTGATATTTAATGTATGAATGTTTCTGTTTTATAGGATAACAAAGCAAAATCGAAATCTTTCCAACGCTCTGTTGGGAATCACTGATCTATGGAACAATTAACTTTTTAATATAGCAAATTGTTATAATATATAATTAAGCACACATTTTTGGAACAATGATAGCTAAATAATCTTTAGAATGCAACATTAAAAAGATGCATTACAAATATATATATATATATTATGATTAATAATATTCATATTTTGACTAAGTCAATTAAAACAAAATGGAATGTTTTAAAATGTAAAATAAGATTTTGCCATTTAAACCTGACACTTCACCAATTACATTATGGTTTTAAAAGGACCATTTGGAAAGGCTTTCCGACTTTGATGTTGGATGACAAAATAACTTTATAAAATTCATACACTAGATGGTAGAGTACAGAGTGCACTGTGTAAGTGCATAGTGTATAGTGTCATCTGGGACAACTTAAACTCCATAATTATTAAATAAAAAGTAGAAATTATGACATAAAACGTTCACATTATGACATAAAAAATTAAGACGTAAGAAAGCCTAAATAATGAGACAAAAAGTCAAAATTACAACAAAAAACCATTATGACAAAGATTTTAAATTATGAGACAAACAGCCATAATTATTACACAGGAAGTCACAAATATGATAAAAAGTCGAAATTATAGGATATAGTCAAAATTATGAGATATAAAGTCAAAGTTACAACACACAAAGTTATAATTTAACCAAAAAAGTATTTTTATTTCATAAATAAAACTTTTTAATATCATAAATGACTTTTTATTTCATCATTTCCACTTTTGCAGTATGTTATGTTTACCAAAACATTATTTTTTTTTTTCTTATGTGGTGGAAATGGGCTCCCAGCCTCCCACATATCTGTAGATCCAAACATAAATTAGGACTTTGGACCACCATGTGTGCCACCAGTTGTTATGGTAATTATATTTTATAAGTTTTTTAATAAGTTTCATTCATACCATCACTGAATAGGTTTTTAAATGAAAAACACATTCAATGAATTAAATTAATTATAACTTCATAAAGTTAAACGTTACATTAGAAAAGTAGGGCAGCAGAAATGAGCTAACCTTCCTTTCTACTCCATCTGTCCACCTTGAACGTGCCTCCATCCACCTCCTCAAGGGCTTTACAGAATGCAGCCTGTGTCTCCATGATGAGCATCTCCATTCTCGTAGACATCGCGTCTTTCCTCTGCTCCAAGACCCTGATGTCAGTGACTGGTAGAGACATGAACGACTTGCATCTCTCCCGTATGTCCTCCTCTTCTTCTTCAACCGTGGATACCTTCGTTGCCATTTCGGCCCGCTGAAAGTGACTTACACCTGCCGTCAGAACACCAGTGACAGCTGCTGCCCCAGCAGCCAGAAATACACCTTTACCGTACCGTCCGAGTGAGATCCTCCCCGGCGATGCATGAGACATCTGTCTCGTTCCTGCTCGAATGACCATTTTCCTCCCGGAAGAAAGGCACATTTACGGAGGGTAGAGTAACGGGCTACAAAAGAGTGGAAATCAGCTGTGCCATGCGCAGAGCGGGACACTTGGCACAGTCTTGCTATTGATCTCGCTGAGTTGTTTATTGTGCACAAAGCTATAGAAGTCATTTTGTCTACTGAGCGACAATAACTGTATCGGTCCACGACCTGCCAATTGATAAGATGATCATAAATGGGTGTAAAGTTACTATATGCAGTTTTGTACGTAGTTCAGTTCTGCCCGCGGAGTAGTGTCTTGACTTTTCGAGGTGTATTGTGGGAAATTGCGTTTTTTTTTCCTATGAACTGTGCTTTATTTAATCTAGTACGGAATACATATACCATTAACGTGAAAGTATAAACTAATCGTAATATGTACTTCCGAGCTAATAAAAATTAATCTTTTAATAATGTAGTGCCAGTATCTTTACGTTATTTTTCCATCGCTGTCCTGTTATAAATACCTTTTAAAATATTATTGATAGTATAATAATATTAATGCAGAATAATTGTTGCCTTTGTGCTAGTGTTGTGTTGACAAGATTTTTACAAGAAAGTGAAATCTAGAAAAGTGTCAGGGTCAGAAAAACCTTTTTGGTATGGTTGTTAAAAATTATAATATTGCCAAAGCATACGTAAAAATACAATGTAGAAAATAAATAGTTAATTAAGGTGACGTAAGTAAATAAATTAAGGAAATAAACTATTTTAATAAACTATAAACGATTTTGCCAAACAAACCAAAGTATCCTTTGTTGTACCCTTTTTCCCCCACTAACTGTATCACAGATAAAATCTGGCTGGATCTTCCGTCTACATTTCAAAGAGTCTGCGCATGTGCGCGCCCTCACGACAGGCCGTGTTGTGCGTCTCTATGGCAACACCTGTTACACGCTACTTTGAAGCTGAGGCCAGCAGAGGATTAGAGCGACCTGCTCGCTAATGTACAGGTGCGCGTACAGACCAGATCTCTGGAACATAGGCCGGCTAATGAATTATCATTCATTATTTTTGCACTTAACGTGAAGCAACACCAAACAGAAGTTCTGAAGGTAAGCTCCATACATTTTTAGGCGCGGAAAGTAATAAAACTGAATTCTAAAAGCAGACAATAGGTTAACTATCTAATGCAATGACAAGACCACCAGGTTTTGTGTTGTAATATTAGCCTTAATGCTCGTTAAATTGTTATTTTATCACGGAATTTCGTATTATAATTATTTAGGCATTGCAGTGCATTTAGTGGAATAAACAAATGTGTGTGGCATTTACAACATGAATATAAAGCTTCCCTTTAAATATATAAACTGCGTCTGCAAAGTATGAGGTTAAAAAAAAAAATAATATAGACGAATGAATAACAATTTAGAATCACAGATAAGATATTTCTTATTGGACAGCAATGGAGAATATTGTTAGTTTAATTGTCCCTGTATGAGGACCAGTGTTACTTTAGTATCATTGAGATACTATTATAATTGTATTCATATTTTGAAATAGTTCTTATTTTTATTATATTTTGCGTTTTCATTTTAGTTAAAGTTTTGTAATTTTGTTGTGTTTTAAATTTTTTAAGTTAGTTTTTTTATTTAGTTTTAGTTCTTTTAATGAAGTTAACATGAAGTTAAATCAAGTTATTATATTTGAATGAACTATATATATATATATATATATATTAAAGGTTTTAGTTTTAGTTAACTATAATAACCTCATTATGGATCAGTTGCCATGTCTACACACCTGTGTTTCACTTTCTGAAACTCTCTGACATCTAATTTATGAGACTCCAAGTGGTTAGAATCTAAAGCCCTAATGCATTTGGGCTTTATTTATTACATAACCCTAGCTACATTCATGTCAACAAACCTACCAAGTGTGTTGTACATTTATGTGAAATGTCACCTATATAATTGTAATTGTAATTTTATGTAACTAAATTAAAGTGTGAATTAAGAATGATCAATAAATTGGTCAATAAAATCTGACATTCATTAATAAATTGCCAAATAATTATTTCAAATAATTATACATATTTATAATAATTTCTTTACACCCAAAATCAGTTAACTTTGCTCAAAATAAAATGGTTCTATCACCTTTTTTGTTTGGAAACAGAAAGGAGACATTTTTTTCTGTGTGCTCCATTTTTCATTTGCTGTGTCTTAGGATCCTTCTATAGTGAGAAAGTGAAGAGACAATGAGTGATTCTGCAGTACAGAACATTCCAGATGAGTATGAGGATGACTTTGAGAAAGACCTGGACTGGCTTATCAGTGAGGAGAGCAAGTGTGAGGAACAGGTAAGTGAGTGAATGTGCAATGATGGCAGAAACCGGTTCATATCTCTGAGACTTCTGGTCTCTGAGAGTCTTCTGGTGTGTGGTATTCCATTGCACAGACGCTGTACCTGTGTGTGTGTGAAATCTTCCCTAATGACACAGATCCATACACACTTTCACTCACCCAGAGAACTCTGTCTCATGGCACTGCATTATTCAACACATACGCTCTATGTATCTGATTCACCCTTTAGAAAACATGCTCTCCTTAAAGGGATAGTTCATCCAAAAGTGAAAATTCTGTCATTGTTTACTCGCCCTCAAGTTGTTTCAAACCTCTATGAGTTTCTTTCTTTTGCTGAATACAAAAGAAGATATTTTGAAGAATGTGGGTAACCAAACAGTCTCTGGTCCCCATTGAATTCCATAGTATTTTTTTCCCATATTATGTTAGTCAATGGGGACCAGCAACTGTTTGATTACCCACATTCTTCAAAATATATTCTGTATATTTTTAAAGTTCAACAAAAGACAAAAAAAAAACTCACAGAGGTTTGGAACAACTTGAGGGTGAGTAAATGATGACAGAATTTTCTTTTTTGGGTAAACTATCCCTTTAACTCACACAATGCCAAACTCCTTTTATTGTGGCTTTCTCAAACTGAACACATTATTTTCTCCAACAAAGGATCCTGATGACGATGACGTTGAAGCTCAGATAGACAAAGAGCTTGAAGAAGATGTGCACAAACACAAGGAAATGGTTGATGAAGAAGCGGATGAAAGGTGGCCAACGACCATGGAGCCATTAGAGGGTGCGTTAGATACTGATAGGGATGATCTTGTAACCTCTCCACATTTACAGAACAATGAAGAGCTTGATGAAGAAAATAAATATATTTTGGATAAGATTCAAGAGGCTAACAAACAACTCCAGGACCAGGATCCTCCAGACCAGAGCCGGCAGAGACGCCTGCAGTTTAAAGACACTCTGGTTGACCTGGTGGTGCCTGCGCAAGAGTTTGACGCTCAAGAGAACAACGGCGCCTCCTATAGGGACGTAGAGGAAGAGCAAGAGGTATCCGGACAAATGCAGAGACTGAAGATCTCTTCAAGAGAGGAGAATGAGATTGGAGAGCCTGACGATGAACATAATGAGGGAGCAAAGGAAGGACGGGTTTTGGTTGAAAAAGATGGAAAGTTTGATCTGGTGAGTCTAAAGGAGGTGGAAAGTCAAGGATTGCTTCCTCCCTTGCCGGTTTCTCACAGTGGCAATCCGCGAGCATCTTCACGGCAAAGTGAGTCTGGCCTCCATCTCTGCAAGAGTCCTGTCTCCTCACTGAGGCAAAATTCTACCTCACCTTTTCCCCCTGGCACTGAGTCTCTATACATCCCCAAACCTCCACCGAAGCACCGAAACAGGCCCAGTTCTGCCAGGCCATCCCAAAGGGGAGCATGGGATCAGGGCAACAAGCGGAGGGTCCAGTCTGCAAATGGAGCTCCTTCACACGCCACTTTCACTCTGTCACCACAGCAGAAAGAATTACTTGCCAAACTTCAGCAGCAGAGAGAGAGGCAAGCAAAAGAGGTGTGATGTGGTTTTAATATTAGTTTAATATCAGTTTCTGTCATAATGTAATATAAAAACTGATTTAAAGCTGCAGTCCTTAACTTTTTTTGGTTAAAAATGATCCGAAATCAATATTTGAGCAAGTACATAACCAGCCAGTGTTCAAAACTATCGCCTTACTTTAGCCCGATTCACAACGGTCAGCTTATAATAATGTTTTCTAATTTGAGTGGTACCGGTAGGTTTTCACAGGAAATTTGAGCATGGCACTGTGTCATTACGTCACTTCTGTAAACATAAAGAAGTTGTCCCGGCTACTAGGCTTTCACATGTGAGGATCCTGCAAGTGGCGGATCGTTTATAGCCTTTTCTCACAGCAGCTGGAATAATTAAATGTATCATTTTGATAGCGGATTGTTATCCAGAAAGGACTATATGTTTATAAACACATTTGAATGAAAACAAATTATATTCCAGTTTTAAATGTGCTTCTGATTACAGATAGCCTGGGATTACAAAAGCATAATTTGCTTTTTAGGTTAAAAGAATTTCTTAATATGAAATTCGACTGGTATGACAATTAGAGATTAGACTGTCCAGAAATTGAAATCTACATGCTAATATATATACATGCACTATATTCACATAGTCACGTAATGCTGATGTTGTTTAACATTAACAATTTGAGAATAAAGTATAACAATAATAATAATTTGCACGGTTTGATGTGATATGAGCTAAACGATCTTTAGATTAAATTGCCATTGGTAGCGCGATTTATTGTAATGCTTTTTTCCTCAGTTGGTCAGACTGTTTTTGTTGTCCTCCTTTCTGCTTCTTCTGGTTCCTTTTCAGGATGAGCTGAAGAAAAAAGAGGAAGAGGAACAGAAGCGTCAGGAGAATGAGATAGCCTTCCGAACGTGGCTTATGAGGAAGAGAGAGCAGCTGCTGGAGGAGAGGAGAGTTCAGAATGCCCAGGAAATGGAAAGGATTAGCTGCAGGGTATGTCCACCAGGGGGAGCCGTTTAACCAGAAATTGTGATGCCAGGACCCCCTCTGCATAAAACATGAAGGCAATATATATATATATATTTTTTTAAAATAATTATTAAATATATTTCATTATTATAAAGGCATAATTGCCATTGAAATAATTACCTTCTATATTGTAATTATGTCATTATAAAATCTAATTTTATATTTTTATTATAATATTTTTATATTTTCATTATTTGATTAAAAATAAAGTTAAATACTAATATTGTGAAATATTATTACAGTTTAAAATAACTGTTTTCTGTTTTTATATTTTTAAAATTTAATTTATTTCTGTGATGGCAAAGCTGAATTTTCAGCAGCCATTACTCCAGACTTCAATGTCACATTTGTTGTTATTATAATAATAACATTCCTTATTATTATCAGTGTTGAAAACATTGTGCCCCTAAATAGTTTGTGGAAACACATAGAGTGTAAGTCTGTGGGAAATACTGGAATATATATCCTCCTGACTACCAGGAAAAAACTGTTTTGTGAATTTAGTATTTTGTCATGTCATTACATTGTTTAGACTTTAGAGCATAAGAAACATTTTGAAAAATAACATTTTTGAAAAATTATATTTTATTAATATGTTATGCCATGTCCTCAGTAGAGGACATCGGGACTTTACAAAGTCCTGTTTTTAAAAAAATAAAAAGACATGAATAGACATAATCAGGAATCAATTTTCATTTTTTTATACCAAACTTTATATAAAGATGATTCTCAACTATGTTATGAAAGATATTTTTCTTTATGCAAACTGTGTGTAAAATGGCCATAAACTAGTTTTTCCATTATATGCAATGTATCTATAAACTGTATCTAATTTGCAGTGTGTGTGTGTGTAATTTATTATTGACTTAATGGAATTAATTGCTTTTGTCGTTCTGCCAGAGGGACTGTGGTGACCCAGAGGAGGCCTTTAAAAATTGGCTCCAAAAGAAACAGGGACAGCAGTTCAAAGACAAGCAGATAGAGGAGATGAAGAGACTGGAAAAGGAGAGCGGCTTTTGCCTGCACAGCCGAGAGGAGAGTGAGAAGGCCTTCAGACAGTGAGTTCAGCACCATATATTATTCTTCTAAAATCAGGAAACAGATGGAGAATTGTATTTAAAACCAATGTGAAAGCATTTCCCTCTTGCTCTGTTGTACAATAGGTGGCTGAAACGAAAGCGTACAGAGAAAAGAGCAGAACAACAGGCAGCTCGAGAGTGCTCACGCAGATTCATGCTGGAAGAGCGCAGAGCAAGACGCATGCATGACCTCCACTGCACTGTCAATGAGATCAAACCCTTCCGATTCAGTGACCCCTATGGATACCGCTACTGATCACCTCATAATGTACACGTGACCATTGTTACAACCAGGGTCTGAAGTTCCTCCAGTTCTGCAATCACAGTGCTTACTGCTTCAAGAGTCATCCATTCATCTGTATCTATGGTTACTGTTCTATTGAACTTCTTAAAGTTCTGTTGTCTCATCTCCATGATACAGTGGATGAAAGAACATGTGGTTAGGAACACAAACAGGAGCTCTCTTTTATTAATTTTCCATTCGTCCTTTTTCAAAATACAGAGATCAAACAGGTGCTTGAGTGGATATCCCTGTTCCAACAGCTTTAGGCACTTAAAATAATTGCTACTCCATGATGATTTAATGTTTTGCATAACTGCTGAATCACCAGATATTCTCATTTTTTGTTTAGCTGGCTATCCTGTAGATTTGCCACGTGTCCACTGCGGGCACTAGTGTGCTACACAGCTATTGCAGTCTGCAACAGGAACAATATTAAAGCAGCAGTTCAGGACCAAAGCTTCAGATCAATGATCTGTATGTGGGCAGATGACATAAAATGCTTTGGAAAAGGTTTATACTTCAGCTAAAACTATTTTAAATGGCATTTCTTTTATCATTATTTTTGCATGCATCTTTATGACCTTATATTAACTGAGAAACCATATGGAATATATGTACTTTTAAAATATTTTAATAATTGCAGGATCATTAAAATAAAATCTAGGGATGGTACAAGTGCGTTTAAAATAATGAAAAGTAAAATATATATATATACACTTTGCCTTATACATTCATTCAAATTAAACCGTAATCTGAATGTTAATAGAAAATAGTTGGTTCTGGTCTGATGTGTATCATCCTGTGTTTGTGAAGTTTTTATTTATTTTTTTTATTTTTTTTGATATTGTACTTAAGTTAAATGTTTCACAAATTTAAAGAAATCAAGACATATAAAAATAAGATTAGTTTTGCACATGATCATTAATTCCACAACAGTCCCAAAACCCTCCTTAAAATATAAAAACAAATAAAAAAATTCAAAATAAATAAAACAAAAAAGCCTTGAAATATCATTATATGTACACTACCAATAAAAGGTTTGGAATAATTAAGATTTTAAGATCACCAAAGCTGCATTTATTTGCTGAAAAATACAGTAAAAACAGTAATATTACAATTTAAAAGAATGCAGTTGATTTCTGTGATAACAGGTGATTTTTAGCAGCCATTCCTGGAGTCTTCAGTGTCTCATAATCCTTCAGTTGCTTTTTTTTTTTTTTACTTTATTTTTGATCAAATAAATGCATCCTTAAGCTTAAGAGACTCGTTTCAAATTTATTGTAATTATTCCAAACTTTTGACATATATATATATAGCCTACTTTAGGTAGGCTATATATCTTGAGACAAATATATGTTCAACATATGACACATACGAGTGTTTACTGGCAACAAAAGTTCACATTTAAGGTTCATATTTTGTTTCAAAAATTTACATAATAATAACATCATAACAGTGAACAGTTGCACATTTGTTGTGGAGATAAATTAGGAAACCACATTACCCAGCATCCTTGTCGTGCGCCTGCGCAGAACTCATTTTGCCGCTAACGAGTTGTCGAGGGATGCAATGCCCCATAGCAACATCAGTACCAGCGGAGGAGCGCTGTAGCGGACGACCTAGGTTAAATATCCTGAGAATATCTGAAACAGGTGCTGCATGCGGACAGCATGGACGACCAGAAGGTAAGAAGCAACCGCCGTTATAGAGAAATTACGAATGACGCGCTTTTGATGAAAAAGAAAGGATGCTGCGTGAAAGATACTAAATCCGAAATACCGTTAGCTTGTAGCTTCACTTGTCACGTCCTCCGCCCATTGTGTTAGTAGATATGTGTCCTTATAAAGGACAGTCTGAAAGTAACAACTTCATACGGTTAGGATATGCACTGTATTTAAATGCATGATGTAGGCCTGTAGGTGAAGATTTCCTTAAGTTGATTAACAACAGCCAGTGTGAATCACCAGAAACCGCCCCGGCTCTCGCAGCTCTGTAACGCGCAACGAGTATTATTTTCAAATATTCATTACAGGAAATGCTCTGAAGGGAGAAAATCATATTTCAGTATAGTCATAGATGAATGCCCACAGGCCAGAGAAAATTTTGGTGCGGGGCAACCCCAAACCGGCCTGTATTGTTACAAGCTTCTGGCTTCAGGGAGGCGCCCCGGATATAAAGCCGCTTCTGTGTGGCTCATCATCAGTCACAAGTGGCCTGGATGAGATGAGAATGAAACATGACATTTCTGGGCAACCCTATGTGAGCGACAGTAATATCAGCTCACTCTCCTTCATCTGTCTAACGTGCTTTACTAGTCTTTTTTTAATTTTTTTTATTAGAACAGGAACATAAACATATGCATAAACACATGGGGGATACAAAAAACAATTAAAAGGAAAACAAATATACAATTATTTTACAATCATAAAAGTTACAACTTATTTATGATTTTTTTTATAAGATTGGATGTTTTTAAGGCTTTTTTATTAGAGGAGATTTTTTGAAGTGATGAGTAAAACAAAAGTAAATCAGAAGTGAATATTTTACAATTAGGTTTAAAATTAAGGCATCTCGCTTTGTGAATGTGGAATTTTCCCATCATACAAATAAAGTCCAGGGCATCCTCTAGCTCCCTATTGTCAGAAACAACAGAATGAAAGAGAACCTTGTGCTTTACTGGTCTGCAGGCTGCACTTGTCTTCCCATGAAACACTCTAAAATAGACAAGGAAACAATGACGTCGATGGGAAAGTATCATCTAATGACATCTAACAAATTCTGTTAAAGGTGCACTAAGTAATTTATTGCTAATTAAATTGTATTTGTTTTCTTTTGTGAAAATAGCACTTTTGAGAAATATTAAAATGATTCCAGTCATATCAGTCTTCTAAAAAATTAATTATTCTTCATGAAGCATGTTGCTCCATCATTAGCACTGGCATGTCAAGATCACATGACCAGCCATCATGCAATTGCTCATTTACTAATAACTTAACAAACCAAAAAATTACACAAATATATTTTCCATATATATAGGCTAGTTACACTATTAGCTCAGAAAACATGTACAGTAATAGCATAGTTATACAAGTTTTAAAATTTGTTATATTCTAAAGCATAAAATAAAAAAATATATAATTGTTCGTATGTGATCTTTATATGTGATGAGCTTAAAAACGTGCAGTAAGCACAGTAATAAAAGCTGTAAAAATTGTATATATTAATTTGATTTAATTTCTATAATATATTTACATTGTTTAAGGGCGTAAAATTGTCAAAATATAATTGCTCATAATATGTGTTCTTTATATGCCATGAGCTTAAAAAACATGTATAATAATATTATTTAAATTGAAAGCGTGAAATGTTCAAAATATAGCTTGTGTGATATTTATATGCAATGAGCTTAAAAACATGTACAGTAAGCAGAGTAATAAAAGATTTAAAAAGTGTTATATATTAATTCTATATAATATTTATAATATATTTATACTATTTTCATTTAAAGACAAAATTGTAAAAATATAATTGATATTTATATGCTATAATAAAAGCTAACACAAAGCAATGATACAATTCTAATATAACTATCACCTTAATGAATCTGCTTTGTGAGACAGGCCTGCAGGGGCACGTGTTGCCATTGTCAACCTATTATTGTTTTGATTAAGTTTTGGCTTTATATGACTCATGCATGTGAAATCAGAAATGCATTCATACACTGTTTCAGGAGTCACTGAAGAAGATTATCACTACGTTGGCTCTGAAGAATGAGGAAATTCAGAATTTCATCTGCTGTCTAAAGCAGAATCTAGAGAACTTAGAGGTAAACACCACAGCAGGCCTTCTGCTCTTTTTACTCACATTTACGTATTGAACTGTTTGATGAATGAGGAAATGTCTTTGTCGGGTCTCAGATGGCCCAAATATATTGCAAGCACAGTGTTTGTCCAGACACGTTTCACTAAACCAGCAATTTGCAACAGCAATACCATTTTAAGCAGGAGGAGACAATCCAGCTTTAACTCTGCATTCATGGTGTTTGCAGGTGAATTCAAACCGAGTGCAGGAGGATCTGGAGTCAGAGTTTAGTTCTCTGCATGCTGTCCTGGATGAACTGAAAGAGGGCATGGTCACACGAATCAAACGGGAAAGAGCCAGTCGCACATATGAGCTACAGGTAAGAGTGCTGTGAGGATCCCTAGCCATAATACAGGTTTAACACATTCTTTCTAAATTAATTCAAATGTTTTATATTTGCTAGACTAAATGATCAGATATATCAGTAAAAGGCTGAGTGAGACGGCTTTAGAGCTTGTGCATGACTTAGATGTGTCATGTTAAGAGAAGGATAATAAGAAATCCTTGAGGATTACAGTGTGTGTGTGTGTGTGTGTGAATAATCCAGATTGCATCCTTGTATCCCTGTACTGTACATCTGAAACAAAGCATTTTACCTCTTTACCTCTGTCACTGAGTGACATCTGTCATTACAATCTTCATTTCTTTACTTCTTTGGAAGAATATGATTTCAAAGCACTTCCTCGTGACTAAGTGTGTGACCCTGAAGTTACAATGTGAAAATATTGATGTTAACCATTTTATCCGCATGTTTTTGCAAAAACAAAATCCTGATGAAGAGCCTGCGTGCTCAAAACGTCACCTGTGTGATAGGCTGTTATTACATTTTTGTATTTTTACAAAATACAACTGTTTTCCGCAACTGTAACTAGGTGTGCCGACTTTTTTCTATTTTCATTATCCACTCATGTTTTTTCCTTCTGTTTGTAGTTATTATATACTACATGATATATGATTACCTTTCAGGATATTTTATTTATTTATTTTTTGTATTTACTCTGCCTTTCAAAAGTTTGGGATCTGTAAGATTCTTAATGCTTTTGAAAAAAGTCTGTCTCTTATGCTCCCCAAGGCTTAGGTCTGGGCGATATGGGCAAAAATTCATATCTCTGTATTTTTTGTAGCATAAATTTCTTTACTGTCACTTTTGATACATTTTTATTGCATCCTTGCTGAATAAAAGTATTCACTTTTTTTTTTTTTTAATAAAAAAATCTTTCAGACCCCTGACTTTTGAACAGTAGTGTACATCGATTACATGAAAACACATTTTGACTTAATGGCAATTACTAGAACAGGTGACAAACCAATTGTAGTAATGTAGCAAACTATTCAAATCAAATGCAAATAAAGTTAAGCTTCTAGTACAGAGAAAAACAGCAGTATGCAAAATACAACAAAGCTACAACAATTTAGCACACTGCTAGATAAGTTTATAAGACTACCAAAAGTCCAAAAGTTGATATAGTTACTATAGATGAGTAGAGTTATGTAATCATTTATTAAACTTCAACCAGATTATGTAATTGTCCAGTGATATTATTATTGTTGTGATGGTCTTTTCAGAGTCAGCTGAGTGCATGCACCAAAGCCCTAGAGAGCTCAGAGGAGCTGCTGGAATTAGCCAATCAGACGCTCTGCTCATCTGAGAATGACAGCTTCACTCAGGTACCGCCCACTTGGAATCTTTACAACACTGTTACAACTAAATGACTCATCTATTTACACTTAAAGGGCTCCTATTATGCTCCTTTTTACAAGATATACTGTAAGTCTCACGTGTCCCCAGAATGTGTCTGTGAAGTTTCAGCTCCAAATGCCTCTCGGATCATTTATTATTCCATGCTGCTGCTCCCTGCCCCCTTTTCAGAAGAGGGCAGTGTCTTCACAGCTCATGCATTGGATACATCAGCAAAAACAAACAAAACATCTTCATGTGTTTAAAGCCTTGTCAATTTAAACTCCCGATATACGGTTTTCTGAGTGCACAGAAAGCCAGCGGTCAGATGGCACGTTGCGTGAGTTCTCTTTCATGTCACACAAAAAAGCACACAAGTTCACTTAATGTTGGTAATGTCTGTGAATGTAAACAGTTGGGGAAGAAATCACACGTGTATCATTGTATTAGATCGGTGAAGTGGTGTCTCTTGGATATGGCGACAACACACTACTATTGCAACTCAACCAGGCCTCGTCCCTTCATATTTTTGTGTTTATGCCTTGGGCGGGAATGATTTAAATTAGGGATATTGTGACATGTATGTATGTTCCCGGAAGAAAACTATTACAATCGAGGCATTTGAGGGAGTTCAGAAACAGCGCTTGCTTACTGATATAGAGAATAACTCCCTAAAGAGTGGACTTTGCATATCTTTTTCATGCTCAAACAGCAACATAATGCATTGAGGGAAGTTAAAAGTGTAAAAAGCATAATAGGACCCCTTTAATGGCTTTATGGTGTTTCAACCAATTATCTTTTTTGATACACATTTGAATGAAATTATATTTTTACAATTGCTTTTAGGAGACTTGTCCTCAAAAATTGATTTAATGATAGTTATTTGATTGTTTGTTTACAACATTTTGGCACTGCTGTTGCTTTCTCTAACAAAGTGGCAAATTATGTCAGATGTTGCTGGCTTTTCGTGCTAACACGTGCTGGTATGACTGATGTATTGTGTTTTGTTGAGACTCAATGAGACTCAGTTCTCTCGTTCCCTATCTCTCTCTCTCTGTCCCTTCTTCTTTTTCTTGAATGAAATTATATTTTTACAATTGCTTTTAGGAGACTTGTCCTCAAAAATTGATTTAATGATAGTTATTTGATTGTTTTGTTTACAACATTTTGGCACTGCTGTTGCTTTCTCTAACAAAGTGGCAAATTATGTCAGATATTGCTGGCTTTTCGTGCTAACACGTGCTGGTATGACTGATGTATTGTGTTTTGTTGAGACTCAATGAGACTCAGTTCTCTCGTTCCCTATCTCTCTCTCTCTGTCCCTTCTTCTTTTTCTCTTTCCTCTCTGCTGCAGGCCGCCAAAGAGATAAAGGATAGGTACTGTACAGATGTCTATATTTAGATCTTTGATTGAGTTCAATGCACAGTGTAGAACATCTTCAAACACTCCTCCTGAAAGTTCATTCATTTTATCATTAACTCATTTCATCTTTTTTTTTTTTCTTTTTAGCAAAATTCTAGTAATTTTATTAGTGATGTTTGGCTCATTTTGATTTCGTCTGACTCCGCAGGTGTGTGCGTGTGTATATGCATGGAGTGATTTACTGTGCCCTCATTGACGCTTTCCTTCAGGACATTCCCACATTCCTGTTCTCAGTCTGTCAGATGAGTTTTATTGTCTTTGTAGACTGACTGTGAATGTTTATTGTGGGTCTGTATGTCTGCAGTGTGACTATGGCTCCAGCATTTCGTCTGTCTCTGAAAGCAAAGGCCAGTGACAGTATGAATCACATGATGGTGGACTTCACTCAGGAAAGAAATATGCTACAGGCCATCACATTTCTTCCAGGTCGGTGTATCATCAACAAGGAAAGGTCATGAACGGTTTAAGCAAAGCCCAAATGATAGATTTCTGCCTATTTTGCATGTAAACGGTTTTATTGGTGTCATGCCAATGTGTGGAGTGTCAATATATCTGATGGTTTAACAGCTTTGACGTCAAGAACAGAAAAATACAATACTTCCAAAATTTCACATAAATGCTGACAGATTTTCTTGTAAACTGTTCAAACTGGTTTTTGTTGTACATGTAAACACTCTATGTTTTTAACTAAACATTGTGCAAGTAATCCCTAAATTCAACCTGAGGCTGGGTAATAGGATGGCATTTGTGATCAAATTTAATCAAATTGAATTTTAAATTAATCAATGAATAAACTATAATAATTGTATTAAAATTAATATAATCATTTATAAACATTATTCATGATTAATAACTATAATAATTTCAGAATTTCCATATATAACCGTGGCACAATTTTAAGAAAATCTGACAATAAGCAAAAAACAAGTGTGTCACGAGTGGGTGCTTCCAGTGTTGGTTGATTATATTGTGACCGAATTAGTTTACATTTTTATGACTTCATTATTTCTCTTTTACTGGATCAAATAAAAAAGTTATAATAATATAAAATTATATACATATATAGATTGTTTACATTTATTATTTACATTTTGAATGACGATAATTTCAGAATTTCCATGTCTCATGTTTCGGATTATTGGGACTCATGAAAATGTTAGGCTTTGGCTGGTATCTCTGAACAAAGGTCTCCGGTATCAGATTATCTCTGTTCCTCTCACCTTTAGTGCCTGCTACACCTGAAATTCACGTGGCTGAATGCCTGGTGTTTGATAACACAGTCACAGTGGTGTGGACCTTACCTGAACCCGACTCCAAAATCGACCACTATATCCTGGAATATCGGAGAACAAATCATGAAGGTCCTCCTCGGGCTCGAGAAGACTACCCCTGGATGGTGGTGGAAGGGATAAAAGAGACTGAGTACACACTCACGGGTAAGTGTTGATATTTGTTTTGCAAGTGATCTTTTCTTGAGAAGTTTTAGATAAAGTTGTGACCATGATGTCATTTGTTTTTCAGGCCTTCGTTTTGACACGCGTTACATGACCTTCAGAGTGAAGGCATGCAATAAAGCTGTGGCGGGTGAATTCTCAGAGCTGGTTACTCTAGAAACACATGGTAAGTTGCATTTACACATACACACACACACACACACACACACAGAAGGTAATGAGGCATGAAGTTTCTTCTCTGCACAGAGAGAAGAGTCTAACAGAAGTTACAAAGCACTGTAAAAGCACCTACTAAACAGTCTGTTAAAGCCTGATTTAGAGACCACTGCTGTAGTACGTCTGCCCTTTTGTGAAATAAAAGTTAGGGCTGTCAATTTAATGTTAATCTATTTTAATTATATTAAATCACATTATATTTAGCCATTTAGCAGACGCTTTTATCAAAGGCGACTTGCAAATGAGGACAATAGAAGAGTGCAAGTGTTAGAGGGTCAAGTGTTTTTTTTAATTAATATGTTAATTAATGTAAATTTAGTGTAATTAATTCTAAAATAACAGTAAAAATATAAGCAAGTAATAATGCCCCCTTACCTATCCATTGAATGCCTATTCAATGCATAATAATTTTTTTTAATTGTCTATATTTAGATTATGTGATTAATCGTGATTTAATTTGATTAATTGGCCGATCATGCAATTTCAATTTTTTAAATTATGGAAATATATAGGGCTGCACAATTAATTAAAATAAAGTGAAACTGCAATACACGATTATCAGATCGCAAAGGCTGTTATTTAATTTAATAAATATAAGCGCTACATGGTTCAAAGTGAAGCACAGCACTGTGTTCTTTTACGTACAAGCAGCTACTTATGAAAAATAATGTAATAATAATTTTCTTTTACAGTTCAACAGTACAATTACAGTTGTTATATCAATATACTTATATAACTTACAAAAGTTATATTGAACTGAAATTACAATTACAATTTTTCTTTATTTTATTTTCGGAAATACTTTTTATTTTACAGTAAAATATTACAAAAGCAATCTTTCTTATTTTGTTTAATATTTTTATTTGGTAAAATAATATAAATAATAATAATTATTATTATTCTTATTTAGTCATACTGATATGTAATCACAAAACAAGCACAGAAAACCTAGTTTTTTTTTCCCCAATCACAATTTTTATCTTTAAAAAAAAATCAAATCACAAATTATTATTTATTTTTTTACCTCGTGCAGGCCTAGATTATTTGGGAAGTGCTGAAAACATGAAAAATAACATTTTATTTTTTAGAAAAACAAACTTAACCTCTTACCTTTAAGTCTCCCTGTCATTTGCTTCCAGCATTCGTCTTTAAACTGGACGCAGGTTCAGCCCATCAGAACCTGAAGGTGGAGGATCTCAGTGTGGAATGGGACAGCAGCGGTGGGAAGGTAGCTGTCCAGGACATCCGTAAGGAGAAGAACAGGACCAGCTCTCCTATGCATTCTCCTGCCAGGTCAGAGTCACACCTACTATTTTAGGACACTTACAAAGTGCTGTACACAGACAGGATTGCCCCTAAACAGCTGTTTCCATCAAATAAATTTGTTGATTGCTTCTCCTAGCTGACTATAGTAGACAGAAAGCAGATGTTCAGCATGGCCTCTTTACATATGCTGTCACTGGCTAAATTGTGTGCCAAAAGCAGCCTTTGCTGGAATGTTCACCCAGCCTTAAGCCAGAAAACTGCCCTGCTTGTCCAATCTTATAATTTTTTTTTCTCCCTCAGGACAGCCATGATGTCCCCCAAAAGAGCTCCATCTGCTAGAGTGGGCCGGGACCGCTTCACAGCAGAGTCCTACACTGTCTTAGGTGAGTCAACACAAACATATTGCACTGAGCTACAAGACACTGAAGAACCCTCAACTTTGAGAGTGTTCATTCAAAAACTCCCCAAATTCTCTCCAATGTCCAGGAGACACCATGATCGATGCAGGGCAGCATTACTGGGAGGTACGGTTTGATAAGGAGAGTAAGGCGTTTGCGGCAGGAGTCGCTTTGCGGTCTCTAAGTCGCTTTGATCAGCTTGGGAAGAGTAACGCTTCCTGGTGCATCCACCTTAACAACTGGCTTCAGCAGAGCCTCACAGCCAAGCACAATAATAAAGCCAGAACACTGGACTGCCCCATTCCCGACCACATCGGCATTTACTGCAACTACGAAGAAGGTGAGTTAAGCTATAAATATGACTAAATGAGTAAAATAGTGCCACAGTAATGATGAAACTAACTTGTTAGCTATGGTAAAAGCAAATGGATGATGTTGGCTGTGTGAGAACCGACTGGTTGCAGCAGTCACAGATTGTATATTTAATATAGTGGTTGACAGATATATTGCTGTGGGCAGTATTTGGCTTTTTTAATTATTGGCATTAGCTGAGTTTTATGTTGACAGTGCCAGGACTTTTGTGCGAACAAATAGTCACTATTTTTCTTTAATTGTGAAAAATACTAAAATCTGATTATAGAATCAATAAGTTGCTCTATAAAGTATAAATATGTTTATTTTACAGTTTTTCCCCATCAGGTTTTTCATATTTATTTTTCACTTTTTTTTTTATTTGGTAAATCATTTGTAAACATAAATTTAATTGCAGCATGTGTCATTTGTATCTTTAAATTAAATTAAATTGCATGATATTGTATATCTTTACATTGGCCATCAATCACCCTGCTCTTTAAGATATTGGCATCGGCCATCAAAAAAATGCATATCGGTCAACCACTAATTAGTTACTTGTTAACTAGTTTGTTCTTGTTTTTCCTCTCCCCTTTCAGGCACATTGTCTTTTTACAACTCTAGAACCAAAACTCTCCTTCATACCTTCAGAACCAAGTTCCAGCAGCCTGTTATACCAGCCTTTATGGTAAGATATAATACAGCTCACTTTGTATTTAATCACACATAAATTAGGGATATTTTGAACATGCTAGTCGGCTATAATTAAGCTAAACAGGTATGTTTCAGAGTCCTTTGCGTAAGATGCATTCTTGCATTCAAAAACATCTAAGTGGAGTGCAATGGAATGGAACAGAATGCAGGTCTATTTTTAACTTGGCACCATCATAAAAATGCACAGTCATGGCACAAATTGCTGCAAAAAATAAAAAAATACGCAAATCACAACATGTTTGTCTGGATATGTGTGCTTGTAAGAGCGGTGCTTCAAATGCAGTGCAACTTTAACTAACTTACTAAAAAAATAAGAAAAAGTCTACATTTATTTGTTTACCACCAGACATTTTTATCCAAAGTGACCTACAAACTTGCACAGTACCAAGTTAGACTAACATACAATCTGCCTTACTGATGGATACGTTTTTCTGTTTGGGTGATAAGTGTCAGAAACGGGACATTTATTTTGACAGTGTTGAGACTTTTATGCGAGTAGAGTGCTGTTAGGATGACATTTTTTGTAGGCCAAAACCTGAAAACCTTTTTTGGCTAAAAGCCTGAAATAGGTTTTGTGGTTATCACAAGCTCAATATATTTTCCCGTTTTATTCTACAACAAAATACATCAGTAATACCCCCTTGTCATTTTTAAGCTTTTACTAACAAGTAGCTACATGGGACTACAGAGGTTGCCGAGGACATAAAATGTCATCACACTGAACGGGAAAACTCATCGACTCACTAGTCCAACTTTAGTGCACTTACAAACTATTCTAACTCAAACTTTCAGAGAAAATGTTTTTTACATAAAGACTGCAAGAGTTATCAGAAGCTTAATGGTGGTGATGCTGAAATTCTCTTTCGCCCCCTATAGGTGTGGAATGGGAGTTTCTCAGTGCGGACGGGCCTTCAGGTACCCAGCATCGTGCTGAGCGGTCAGAAGCGAAACAGTAATACAAGCAGCTCTAATGCCAGCCTTACTTAAATCATACTTCACTCTAGAACTGCTACACGTACACACGTTTGGAGAACATCTGGCAACCCTGACATAACACTGGCACAACAAAGCCTGGAGGCTCTTCCTATCATCAGTATGTCTTCCCAGCCCAGGGGGAGAGCTGCTCTAGTTTGCTTTCCTCATTCCTTTTAGCTCACTGATCTGGATCCTATGCCTTTCAGTGTCCTGAATTGAGACATGATGTGGTATTACTCTATTTCAACATGCTAAAAGCTTTAATAGCCTTGAGTTCATGTGCATATCACTAGGGCCAAAAGTTATGTTTTTTTTTTGTAGCATTTGTTCATTCAAATCACAGTATTTGAGCCACATTTGAAGTTATTTCAGTGCAACAGCAGCATGTTGGTGTTATTGTTTGAATTCTCAAACGAAACTGTATTGTTTACACACTGAATGTCTTTAATTATATGCCTCGAATTCTGCTACAGTAGCTGCTTCCGAAAACATTTTAAACGTACAGTATCAGAATAGCACAATAATCTTAATCTTAATCATAGAAATCAAATGCCTTTTATAGAATGTATTAATTCAGCAGTTCCAGCATCTGAGGAGGAAGGAGGCAGGTTTAACAAACCATTTGGTTGTGCACAGTCAATGGTGTGTGTGTGTGTGTGTGTGTATGTCCATGTTCATAATCTGTCACCCAGAAAGGTACTTTTCAGTGTTCTTGATGCAAATATTTACCAAACTTGACTTTTTTTTGTATGCCTGCTGCAATTACAGATTACAGAAGACAGCGATTTTTGTTTTCCACATTGCTGAGGAATAGTTAATCCAAAAATGAAAATTCTGTCATGTTTTTCCAAAACTGACTCGTTTCTGTGGAACACAAAAGAAATTTTAAAAAATGCTAGAGCTTTCAAGCTTAATAAAGGATATAAAAGCATGTGAATTGTCATAAAAGTCCTCCATATATTCCAAAGTTTATGAAGTCATTTGGTAGTTTTGGGTAAGAAACTGCGATTTAAGTCAACAGATATTGATAATCTTCCCTTCCAGTGAACTGTTAATTCGAACCATTGCAATTAGTCAGTGAGACATTTGAACTCCAGAACCAAATCAGTCTGATTCATGGCTGAATTGGATTGACTGATTCATTGAAAAGAGCCGACTCAAAAGAATGATTCATTTATGAATCGGACATCGCTACTACTTTCATTAAGAGAGCAATTTTTTTTTCAATTGAAAGTGAAAATTTAATTTCAGACTGTTTATCACACAAAGCTATCAAATGACTTCAAAAGACTTAAAATATAACGAACAAGATGTATGGACTGTTTTTATGCTGCTTTTGAATTATTTTTAAAAGCTTGAAAGCTCCACATGGTACTTGAATTGGAAAACAAAGTCATACAGTTTTAGAACAACACGAGTGTGTGTAATTAATGACAGAATTTTTATTGTTGGCTAATCTTAATATAATCTGCAATGCTTTTAGTCAAACACCTGAACATTTTAAACATTACTGTTTGAAACTAAAGTCAACCTGTAAAATTGTGCTATTACACTACCTGTTACGTCAATAAAACCAATGCCAAACATACTTATTGTCTTGCACATCCACACAAGGAAGTAAGTGTGACACAGTGTACGTTTTTCCCATGATCAATGTATTCTCAAAATATATAGTATAAAACAAGTTTTAACAGGAACAGAAAAACAACATTTGTTTGATCTGTTTCTCAGATCTGGAGAAAGAAGACCTGCAACTTCCCCACATAGTAAAGTCACAATATAGATCAACATATTATCAACAACCATTTGTGATTATAGCAAGCCTGATATTTTTATGATCAGAGACAGAGAACGGAGACGTAGACCAGCTTATCTGACACACAGGAATTGAAGACAAAATATTTAAATGTGACTTTTCATCTAAATAACTTCACAAACAGCAGTAGTGATTTACAGTCAGCAGCTATGCAATGCAACACATGATGATCGATATGTTTGTCTAATAAATGATTGTGATAACTAATACATCATAATGCTGAAAGGATCAATAAAGAAAATTTGATTCAAGGGCCTATTTGTGGATCCAACTGAACAGCAGTGGGCAAATATCTCAGATACAGTGTTCAGGCGAGTAAAGCTGTATAGTATAGATTTAAGACGAGCTTAATACTAAGGAATGATTCCTCGTTCCACAATGAAATCATTATTATCATCATCATCTTACTGAGATTACATTTATTCCTGGTTTCGTCTCCTATTAAGAACCTCTTGGAGCTCATCTGTTAAGCACAAAACCACAGTGAGTTATGGATTTGTTGGCGTAATTGCAGATATCAGAAGCAGGAAATATTGTTCTGATTTGAAAGTAAAAGATTTAGAACAAGAACGTGTTCTTACGTATGTCAACATGTTGCCGCTCACTCTTGGGAATATTCTTAGGCATGCTTGACAAACTGTTGCTTCGGGAAGTTGTTTTAGAGTAGCCAGGAGGTACCAAAGCTTTTCTTTCACCATCTACATTAAAACAGAAAACATTAAGATGCCTCTGCTTTTCATTGAAATTATTAGTAAATCCACAGATCTGCCAAATGGTATTAGGGAAGTGATCAAAGCACTGGGACATTTATTTGGACTAAGTGTTTAGTAGTAGCATCAAAGAGACGTCAAACTTGTTCTGACTAAAGGTATAAAGCAGTTCATCATTGCAACACCCTCACTCATATGATTTCAGCCCAGATAACAATCTCTCAAAAACAATTCACCTGAACTGCTGTTTAATTCTGGAGACACTGAATTCTGATGTGGTATCTGATGTGGTAAATATATTTTTTACAGCATTTATTACTCTTTGTTAATGTAAATATCAAACAAGAACAATGAAATGAAGTGTAAATGAACAAAAAATGCTGGAATGGAAAATTCATTTTCATTTAGAAATGTGGGACATTGGGCTATTGTTGTTACCTGGAAGATGTGGCAGGACAGGAGGTGGAGGACTTGCTGCCTGATCCACCTCATACTCTCCAACATCTGGAAAACACAAACATACAGTAATCGAGGATCAACAACATGCATTAGAAACCCAATAAAACATTCAAAAAAAGCTAAGGAACTGCGAAACCCTAAATTCACAGATACTTTGAAGTGTATAAGGACTTACCTGAGACATTGAGGTAGGTGCTTTCATGTGTGTTTGCTTCTGACTGGAATCTTTCATTCCTTGGGACTAAACATGCAAATCAAAAGAGTTACATTACTTTGCATGTCTTCTAAAAGTAAAGCTGACAGTTTAAGTTCAGTTTAAGACACTCATTAAACCCAATACAGTATGTTTTAAATGATAGATACGTTCACTGACAGTATGTATTTGCACTTGAAGATGATTTAAAGATGTATTACCTGGTTTTGGGGGTGGCATTGGAGGAGTAGGCGAAGGGCATTTGGGACAATGCACATTTCTCTCGCCATTCTCATTTTCGGTCTCAGCAAATGCTGAAAGAGAGAACAAAAATAGGAATAGTATAAATCAGGCCTATTAAACTTAGGGTGACCATATTTTCGTTTTTCAAAAAGAGGACAGTAGGGGGTTCGTGGGTGGGGACAGGGGCGGGGCTTCGCCTAACGGTATACATAGCAAGTTTTTTTTTTTGTTTGTTTGCTTATTTTGTTTTTATAATAAATAAAAAGAAAACAAGTAGAAAGAACAAAAAAAGGATAGGGAACGCTAGTGTTAGAGGGTCATTTTTAAATAAAAATAAAACAAGTCAATAGAACAGAAAAAGAATAGATAATGCAAGTGTTAGAAAGTTAGAATAGAAATAGAATAGAGTGCGCAAATGTTAAAGGGTCAAGTTTTTGAATAAAAAAAAGGAGATAAAATTAGAAGTAGCATTAGAATAGAGAGTGCTAGAGTTAGAGGGTCAAATGAAGATGAAAGAGATGTGTTTTCAGCCGTTTCTTTAAAATATTAAGGACGGCTTGGATTGAGTTGGGAAGGTCAGTCAACCAGGAGGGAATAGTTAATGCAGAAGTCCACGAAAGTTTTATCACAGGTAGAATGCTAAATGTTTCAATACAAGCATTTCAGTCAAAGGTAATTTATGCAACATTTCAATCATTTAACCCACTTGGGAATATCAACCCATGGCAACAGTTTAAAAGTAGCCCAATTCTGTGGAAAAAAACGCGGACTTGGCAACCCTGCATCCAAGAAGAGCTGCAGGAGTCAGA
>NW_015625573.1:228668-259690 GCF_001515625.1 Sinocyclocheilus rhinocerous
GTGCAAATGTTAGAGGATCAAGTTTTTAAATAAAAAAAAAAACAGCAGATAAAATTAGAAGTAGCATTAGAATAGAGAGTGCTAGAGTTAGAGGGTCAAATGAAGATGAAAGAGATGTGTTTTCAGCCGTTTCTTGAAAATATTAAGGACTCAGCTGCTTGGATTGAGCTGGGCAGGTCACCAGGAGGGAACAGTTAATGTAGAAGACCATGAAAGTTTTATCATAGGTAGAATGCAAAATGTTTCAATACAAGCATTTCAGTCAAATATAATTTATGCAATATTTCAAACGTTTAACCCACTTGGGAAAATCAACCCATGGCAACAGTTTAAAAGTAGCCCAATTCTGTGGAAAAAACGCGGACTTGGCAACCCTGCATCCAACAAGAGCTACCGGAGTCAGCTTTGACTGATCACAGGTCGAGAATAAGGAGAGATGACTGACAAGACCATGCTTAAGTATTTGCTGCTCAACAGATCCTGATCTCGTTGACAAATATCTGATCTTGTAAGATGTGCTCCCTTTACACAGAGTGCGTGTGATTGCGAAATCGAAAGTGAAAGTGAACAGCGCCAACGCTCATTCAAAAATATTTAAATACACCGCATCCTGAGAGCGGCTCCCTGATGCGCCAAAATTATACACAATATTAGAATGTTTAAAGGAGTGGACACAAAAATCGCGGGAGCGAAACACATGTTGCGGGAGCAGGCGGCAATGGTCAGAGATTCAGCGGGAGAGGGATATAGAAAACAGCTGAATCCCTGGACATTTTGGGCAATTAAGAAATCCCGGCCGGACGTATTTTTGTAGGTCCAAAAAGAGGACATGTCCGGGGAAAAGAGGACGTATGGTCACCCTAATTAAACTGGCCCACATGAGGTTGCAGTTATTTCTCTTAGACTGTTTTCCTTGTCTGCCCTGTTCGGTGGAGAAAGTGTGTCTCATTTGTCTAACATTCAACTTTAAAAGCAATACATTCAAACAATACCAGCATTCATTAAGTCAGAAAAAGAGAACCAAAACCACCGGTTTAAACTATAATGGAATGAGTATTAGATCACGCTAAACAAACTACTTCTCAACCAATGTGTTTGTTATGCAAAGAGACCACATTCACTGTGAAAAAGCTGTTTCAGCTCTGGTATCAGTCTAATTTACTTCTAAGAGTAGAGCTGTCAGTTTAAATTAGACACACATTAAAGTCAATACAATATGTTTAAAATTATATATAATTTAATTGACAGTATGCATTTGTACATAAAGATGATTTAAAGATGTATTACCTGGTTTTGGGGGAGGCATTAGAGGAGTAGGCAAAGGGACTTTGGGACAATGCACATTTCTCTCACCATTCTCCTTATCGGTCTCAAAAAATGCTGAGAGAGAAAAAAGAATAGTATAAATCAGGCCTATTAAAATGGCCCACATGAGGTTGCCAGTTATTTCTCTTAAAATACTCAATGTTATTTTTATATATTCATTATTGTTTGCTATAAAACTCTAATGTCTGCCCTGCTCTGTGGAGAATGTGTCTCAACTGTGTAACATTCAACTTTAAAATCAATACAAACAAACAATGCCAGCATTCATTAAGTTAGAGAAAGAGAGAACCAAAACCACAATTTTCATCTAGAATGGAATGACAAGTATAACTACACGCAACCGAACAAACTAGTTCTCTACCAATATGTTTATGCAAACCATATTCTTACTGAAAGAGCACTGTTTCAGCTCGGGCAATTTTACAAGCATTTTTTTATTTATTTTGTAAATGTTTTTGCCTCAAATTTACTGTTTTACTCTGAATGAAAGCTTGAAACACTTGTTTTATGGAGGACAGGAATGTTTAGTTTAAACAAATATTTTAAACAAACCAAAAAGAACTTAAGCAAACATTTAAAAAAATATGTTTCTTAGAAAAAAACATGTTTTGTGCAATGTATTTTTGTATGTTCAAACAGCAATCAAAGAAAAAAAATGTCAACCAACTGGAAACCCATGTCTAAATTTTTTAGGTAATTTTAAGTAAAACTGAGAGCAACAGTGGAATAGTTCATCTCAGTGTGTCAATCATTCTGTTAGTGGTTTCTACGATGGGGTGACATTATTTTGTAACCTACATGTCATCCATCATTCATAGTGTTGTAAACATTTTCTAGATGTATGATTCATACCGACAAATACGTCAGTCTGGCTGACAAAAAAGTTTTTTCCTAATTATGAAAAACACTACTAAAATAGTCTCTTACTGATATTTTTCTCATAGTGTTCCTCCATCAGAAGAGGCACCAAAACTCCATTGGTCTTCTCCAGCAGGCAGTTAACGACATCATGCAGGGTCTCACAGGTGATCTGTGGGATTGTGAACATGTTGTGTGAACACACTCACATTGTCTAACATACCAGAGTAAATGATTTGATTGTGGCGATAAGCCTAAAGTACAGTAGTACTTAATGTATGTTTGCTCACTGGAGAAGAATTCACCACTAAATACACAAAAACACACATATCCTGTAATATACAAAAACTACAGTGCAGTCAGATACCACCGAATGCCATTTTTCTTCAGATCAAAAACGTACAATTCTAGGGTGTGGTTTAAGAGAAAAGTCAAGAGATAGAGCTGCTCAAAACACAAATTATCACAAGTTTCTAAAGCCCTGTGGTGACTTCCAAGAAATGTTTAATGTATAACACATCAGTTGTACTGATCCACTGCGTCTGATTCCCAACACTGACCCATAAAACTTTGCTCTGAAAGCAAAGAGGAAGTTCTGATAAGACAATCACACATTAAGACACAAAGTACAAAGCGCCTTGTGCAAGAGCTCAGAGTTCACACAAAATTACCAGTTTGCAGATGGTTAAATAAATCATTTGATGTTCTGAGAGTCTTCCTATTAGACTGAAGCTTTTATCGGGCATATTGTGAATGTAATCTATTATTTATCAGAGGCTTTTAATCTTAAAGGGGTCATCTGATGCGATTTCTATTTTTCCTTTTCTTTAGTGCGTTATGTAGCTATTTGTGCATGTATAAGATCTGCAGAGTTACAAAGCTCAAAGTCTCCCACAAAAGGATTTATTCTATCTAAAGAAGAGATGGGTGATCCAGACCGGGCTAAAACGCCTCATTCAAACACGCCCCCACATATTTGAAAATCAAAGAACGTAAACTATTACTTACAGGAGTCTCAAGGACAATGGCGAATCCTCCTTCATGCCTCCGAGACACACGATAATGTTTGAATACAGGTCTGCTGGGCACAAGATAAGAGTCTTCAGGATTTATTCATTCTTAACTAATACAGCTATATTCAGTTTTATTAAAGCTTAACTTCCCAGAACAAGTCGACTATTGTGTAATATGCTTTATTCAAAGGATCAAAGTCTAAGGTTCAATTCAGATGATCAAGATAATTTACAATAAATTAAGTTCTTCAGGGCAACCAGCAATCTCTGATAATGCATGTGCAAGCTGTCTACCCAGCATTCAACATGGTGCTGTACTGATTACAGATGAGAGCGTGTGTTTTACCCGTTAATATCTTGGCGTGTAGTGAGGGCAAAAGACGTCCCATCATGACCCGGCCGCAGCAGTAAGTTTCCCCGATCAGTGTTCCTATCCAACAAGTATTCAGCTTCGACACGAGTGACATTACGATAACACCTGCACAAAGCATTATTGCATTATTACATAACAGGCATGGTTATTTTAATTCATTCAATCACATATGTTCACGTGAACACCAGAAATTGCTAGAAATGACTGTCTATAATGACCGTTTGCAGTATCCAAAGTCTAGTGTGACTATGGCTTGAGGTTGCATTTTCACGTGCGTGTGAATGAAATGTGCAGTGTGCCTACCCTTTTAATCCCTTAAACATGCTTTTATGTTTGAGTTTGCTGACAATGTTGTTTTTTAAATTCAAGAGAATCCTTATTTTAGGGGATTTCAACATACACATTGACCAAAATGACTGTAAGATGACAAAGGGCTTTTATTCTTACTGGACTGTTTTAATCTTACACAGTTTACTAGTGGCCTAACACACAACAAAGGTCACACTTTAGGCCTTGTGATTGCAAATGATGCAATTTTGTCACAGCTGTCTTCTGTTGATATTGGTCTGTCTGATCATATGGCAATCTTTTTAAATCTGGAATTGCCTCTTCCTTGTACATCATTTTCACATTTGCCTCAGGCTTGAATGTATTTTTCCAAAAATGGAAAGACCACTTGGGGGAATATAGAGCTGAAATTGTGTCTGCAAGATCTGCTTACTTCTCTCACATTATAGATAATAATCAAAGTGATTCTTGGCATCCCTTTCATTCTAAAAATTTGACGTCTAAACGCTAATGTTGGCGCCTCTCTGCCTGCTTCAAATTAATTGTGTAATGACTTCCTTCATCATTTCAGTTCTAAAATTGACAAGGTCCACACCTGTTTCCTCTTCAACACTTTGATTACCTAGTTTCTCTGTCACATCTTTTACTACCTTTTATCAAATTGACTCAGAGCTGCTTATTAGTGAGGTATCACATATGAAAGTTACCACTTGCAAACTTGATCCCCTCCCTACAAGCTTATTTAAATCTTGTTTTGATTCTTTGTGCCCAGCTGTTCTCAGCATTGTTAACGATTCTCTGCGTACTGGTGTTGTACCAGCAGCATTGAAAACTGCTCCAAATAACTCCAAAAAAAAACATAATATTGATTTTGATAACTTAAATAATTATCGCCCTATATTAAACCTTCGTTTTCTTGAAAAAATCTTAAAACGTATTGTGGCCTTGCAGCTGCACAATCACTTTACAATAAATAATCTTTTTGAGCCCCTTCAGTCTGGCTTTCAAAAATTTCATAGTACTGAGACAGCCTTGGTCGAGATCACCAATGACCTGTTAAGAGCCTCAGATTCTTGTTCTTTCTCCATTCTTCTCCTTCTTGATCTTAGTGCCGCTTTTGATACTGTCAATCACAATCTCTTAACCAGTTTCAATCTCTTGAAACTGTCTTTGGTGTTTCTGAGACCCTTTTATCCTGGTTTAGATCATATCTCTCTGATCGTCGACAGTTTATCTGTATGAGCAGTCTTAGGTCAGCTCTGTCCCTACGGGTGCTCCTCAGGGTTCAATTTTAGGCCCCTTACTTTTTTTGCTTCTGCTTTTAAGATCACTTGGGCTTAATTATCATTTTTATGCAGACAACACTATATTATATTCACTCAAAGCCTGGTCAAAACATCGATATTCCTTTCTTATCACATTGTATTTTTGAGATAAAAGCATGGATATCTCCAAACTTAATAATAAAAGTCTTAATAATAAAAAAAGAGGTCTTGCTTATTGGCACTTCTCATCAGCTTCGTAAAGCTGGTTCACTTATTTTAAATGCAAATGGCTCTGTTTTGGAGTTACAATCTGAATTTTAAAAAAAAATTAGGAGTTATATTTGATTCGAGTCTGTCTTTTGACCAACATATGAAATACACTG
The DNA here is from genome assembly GCF_001515625.1 of Sinocyclocheilus rhinocerous. Lineage (NCBI taxonomy): Eukaryota > Metazoa > Chordata > Actinopteri > Cypriniformes > Cyprinidae > Sinocyclocheilus > Sinocyclocheilus rhinocerous. The sequence continues at coordinate 234,175 of NW_015625573.1, forward strand.
TTAAGAAATCCGTTTTCATTTCAGAAATATTGCTAGATTCCGCCCTATGTTTTCCTATCTGTGACTGAAAGGCTTATTAATACTTTTGTATTTTCCCGAATTGACTACTGTAATGCACTTCTTGCAGGGGTTCCTAAAACTACATTCAACAAATTGCAATGTGTGCAAAATTCTGCTGCAAGGATCCTGACTGGAGTCAGGAGAACACATTGCTTCAATTCTAAAATCCTTGCACTGGCTTCCGGTCAGGTTCTGAGTTGATTTTAAAATCCTAATGCTCACATATAAGGCACTACATGGTCTGGTCCCTTAGTATTTGTCTGCACTTTTAATTTTATATACACCCAAGCGTCATTTGCACTCCTCACAAGCTGGTTTACTGGCTGTTTCACAGACACGTTTGCGATCTGTAGGGGACAGGGCTTTCTCATCCTACGCTCCTAGACTTTGGAATGCACTCCCTTCTTATATCAGAGATGCACAGAATCTAAGTACTTTTAAATCTTACTTAAAAACAATTTTTTTAGGTTAGCTTTTTCTTGATTATCTTACATTTTATATTCTAGTCTGTTCTTTTAATTTGTTTTGTTCTGCATGTGTTGTGTTTTTATCTGTTTGTTTTATTATGTAAAGTTCCTTGAGAAGCTGCATTAAAGGAGCTATATAAAAATAAAGTTTATTATTATTACTAAACGGCATAAGGAAAAGCAAAATGACATCTGTATGCGTGTATGAGTGCATGTAAATGTTGTGACTCACATAACAATACATTATTAAAGGTTAAGTGTGTAACTTTTGTATCGCAGTCAAAAATACTGAGAGTTTTCCCACATCCTCCCTATCTGCCATTGCTCTGCCAAACTGATAATTGCGTCCCACCCAATCCATTGAGTTGAGTTTGTCGTCCCTTCTTATTAAGCCAGGAGAAAGTACTTAAACATCAAAAATATTACGCACATCACCTTTAAACTTTGATGTTATGTTATCATTCATAAAGCAAGTGGTTTTAACTCACGAAGGCATGTCTGACTGTACAGTAACATAACTGTCAGAAGCCGAGGGTGGTGGAGGAGATGAAAGAAGCTGCTGCCTTATTTTCTCTTTCTCTATTATTTCCTTCATCATGTGAATCTGACCAGGCAGCAGGTTCAGAGAACTTGGCACAGACAGCTGAAGGACAGAAACAGTGAGAATTATTATTTTGTATTGATATAATTTGGGTATGACGTAGGACCGTTTCTTGTAGCATATGCCGACAAATCGATAAGTCATATAGAGGTACTGACAGTTCATCACATAGATGAACTCAAGTTAAAATAAATAAAAAAACTCTCTGGTTTAGTGAACATTAGCCTTTGAGATCAAGAAGGATGAGAATCAGAAATCACAGCACAATTACCTTTACACATGAAAAAGATCAAGCCATTGTGCGTTGTCTGAACAAACGCTGATAAAAGTCTGCAGCGTTATTTGATAACTAGTTATTTAATAGTTATAGTGTAAATGCATATGAGGAGATATCCTCTAAATATTGTACCTTCATATTTCTAGTGATGTCTTTATAATTTCACTTTGGTAAAGTGGGTTTACTTAGCAAACAGAGCTCCATAAAATTCCAAATATATCAATAATATTTAAATTCCTAAAACTTTCCGTTACATGAAAAAATGGGGGAAATTCCAAATTTTCATATGATATTATTTATTTATTTACTTTCATTTCTAACCGATTTTTAGACCCCATTATATATTAAAGATGTTTTTCAGAAGCCCAACTAACCTTAGAAACTGAGAGCATGAAGCCTTTCCACAGTTCACGGGCCTCAAGGCTTGGGGCCTGAGAAAACAGAGGAAAAATGCATCATGGGTACCTGTGTATTATCAGATTTAAATAACTCTAAGTTATTTAAACAGCTGTAAGTGTATAGGTTAAACAGCTGTAAATGTATGGCAGTAAAATCAAAGTCAAGATTATTTTTCACAGAGTTAGTTTTACATAAAAGGATTAGAGATGGGAGAAGCCCTACAATCATCTTGACGTCTTCATTTTTCATGTGCAGAGTGAATCTAGCAGCGTCCAGGTTTCGGACACGACAGCAGTCATCATTCACGGAGACGAGATCAGAGAGCTCCAGCTTCTCTATATACTGCGTTCACAAGCACAAGCAAACAGTTGATGCACAAATAATCTGTTCTATATGTAGACAAACATATACAGAATCAAACAGCCTTCAGGCCTGCAAGCTTGCATTTGAATACATTTATGCAAATATACAAAATGCACACACACATTGAAATTATTTTCTAGCAGCTAGTAAAATTAAATTGAAAAGGCAGCTTATAAAAATCACTTACAACACTGTCTTTGGTGTTATTGTAGAAAAAGAGTACATTGCCACATAAACTGGTCCAGAGTTTACGACCCATCTGTGCAAAGAAAAATAAACATTTACTGAAAATAAATACATTTTCTGAATAAAAATATTAAAAACAAATAACTTCTGAAAAATAACAAATATTTCGTATTAATTTTTCATTATCACATTTCTGTGTATTTCCAGGTTTAAATTAGATTTTTAATCCCAGATTATGTACATATATGTAGTGTTTTCACATACTGCATATGTTTGTCATTATTGACAGAGGTTGAGTTTATTCATAAAATACATACCCGTGGAAAGACTGAACCAGTTTTTTAAGAATGAAAAGAATGAAGAAAACAATGGAAAATTCTTTTCTTCATAATAAACACTTCAGAAACAAGACTTGACCCAGAGAGGCATGATTATTTTATAATAATTTTAACCAGTGGACATGAAATTAAATTGTTATAAGACTTATATTAGTTATAAACCTAAACTATAAGGAATGTGTATCGTTAAAGCGCATGTCATGATGCAAAATATTTACCCTGTGCTGACCTGCAATAAATAATGAACAAATAAAAGACCAAATTTTCACAAATGGGTTAGTGGTGATGTCCTCTACCAGCTGGATGAGAGCTAAGACCTAAAATGTAAGTAAAGAAACCCGTCTTTACTAAAACCATCATCACTAAATGCAAATCTTTTATCTGTAGTGTCCGATCTGCACGCAAGTATGCCATCAGACCAGTTTTTTTTTTTTGGCATTTCCACATTTGTAGGAAAAGAGTTTCCATGTTGCGACAGAGACTTGTGTAACACTGCTTTGATGGTCACAGGAAACTCCTGTTTTCTTCAGGATCACTGACCACATATTTATGTTAGGTGTCTTTACTATTTACTTATGTTGAAACGTAAAACATTTCATAGAACATACTGTGTCTGATCACATCTTTATATTAGGTGTATTTACTACTTACACTGAAATGTAAAGCATTTCATAGAACATGCTGTGTCCATAAATAGCCTACTGCTCAAAAAAAATGCACAATTCCTGCTACAAAGGTCAGGGTTAGCATTATGGGTACTTAGGAAAAAAAAATCTAATAAATATGTGTTATTATCCACTGAGGTGCAAACTAAAATGCATATTTCCAAGGACAACAGGCAACTATATTTATTTTAGGAATATATATATATATATATATATATGAAGTTAAAGACACGAAATATATGTTGAAGATTAACCATGAAAGAATTCAAATGACTGTTTGAGCCATTTAGAGAGGGATGATCCTACAGAAATACTGGGATAAATGCTGATTAAAAATGTACAGTAACACTAGTAATGCGTGACATAGTAAAAGATAGGAATAACCCGTGGTTATGATAAGAGGATGGTTCACATTGCTAAACACAAACTGAACCATATAAAATGCATAACTAGCTCATTCTTTTTTTGCAAACCAGACACTTCTAAAGATTTTCATTTAAAGTTGGGTGGCAACATTTAGCATAATGAACCGTTTAAAATAATATTAATAATAATAATAATACTACGAATGGATACATTTGACTGAATGGGTTACACAAATTGATTAAATTGTTAAGCGTCCGATCGAGTATCGTTTCGTAAGGAAAAGACTTTTCACTTTTTGCACTATATATAACCCAACCATTTAAACTATAGGCTACATGACGAATATACAGGAACAGCTGTAGAAGAAAATAACCCTGCTGATAACAACTTAAACCTAAGGGGTCTAAGGGTTTTGGGGTGCACTTTTTAAAGACCTAGTTAAAACATCCAAAGGAGATCATTTCTTTAAGCTATTTTCCCCTAGCAATGAACACAGATGCCCCTAATAAAATCGTGGCTTAAACATCGTGCACACACTGACTCACCTTGTCTTTGATCGATTTCTTTTCCAGAAATCCTTCGTAATAGCATGTTGGAAGCTGAGATCTCACTCGTCTATAACGATTTGGTGCTGCCATAAGTTATACTCCTGTCAACTTCAAACTTCTTAGAAAACAGTTCAAGTATTTGAAAGAAGACGCTTCAATGTCCGCCTCAACGTCCGCGTTTAATGCGTTATTAAACTTTCAAATTCATACTAGAGCTCACGTGCTAAAGCTTTATAAAAAGTTAGTGATGAACAGAAAGCTTGTGGACTAAAAGTTACACAACTGCCGTCAAATGCCTATTTGAAGAGATCTACGTGCTGTCATCATCCCCCACCCCTTACCTGAACACAGGTGAGTCAGGTGTGCTCGAGGAATGCCGGGAGGCACGAAAGTCCCACCTATTGAGAAGAACCGTAAACCTGGCTGCAGACAAATAACCACCCCCGTAGGCACGGCACGTATGCTATACGAAAGCATATGGGGGGATACCCGGTTAAAAGTAGGCTAACGCTAATTTCGAAAAAGTCTTCCGGTAAATAAACGCTTTGATAACACCAATTTCACATCCTTTTGATTTTAACAAGAAACGTTCAGAAGGTAGGCTATAATCGGTTACGGCTGGCTCTTCACTTTCTTGATTATATTGTTTAAAATAAATATAGTATGTGCTCAGAGAATCTTTTTTTTTTTTTTTAAACCTTTCAGGTTTGGGCTGATGCCATGGTGATTTTGCTGTTGTGCTGATAATTTTCATATATGTGTTTACAGTTTTTCAATATGCAGTGTATATTGAAAAACTCAAAGAACGACGACATCTAGCGGCCAGAATTAGACACTGCGGTCCATTCATTACCGTAAATCCTATAATATTTACGCATGTTCACCCATTCAAACCAACTGTTCACTGCTGGGTCCCATTCGACTGCTCATTTGACCGTGGTCCAGGGCCATTAGAAACTGTGTCTAAACTGATATAAACACAAAAATGGCAAATAATGGCAGCCAATTTGCTTGTAATATTTCCGCGAATATGTCTTCCGTTGTAACAGCAATGCAAAACACCTCCCCCCCCGGGCTGGAGAGACTACCACCACAAACACCGCTAATTTATAAAGGGGAGTAAATGACAAGGACGGGTAGGAGGGAGAAAGGGGTGGGGAATTGACATTAAAGAAACACTACACAAGGAAACTACACTGCAGACACACACACGCCTTCGTTTTATGTTTTTGAATAACAGCCTGGTGGCGAGTGTCCGCACAGAAGTGTTACATTAACACCGCTGAACTGAACTGAACTGGCGGAAAGAAAGACAACACATCAGTCTGTGGAGAAGTTTCAGAGCAAAGCGTTTTCCGACGATTATCGCGAAATGGGTGAGAATAAAAAAATAGTGATTTTTTTAATAAGAGGGTGAAATTATTAATTACTAGGCCGCGGGGTTGCGGAGAGGAGCGAGAACAAAACACGCGAAGAACGAACCGTTTCTCGACACATTATCAGAACCGTTTTGTCTTAATTTCTGAAAAAAAGCTTATCGGATGGAGATGGCAGCGGACGTTCGCTGATTCCCTGATGAGAGCTTCGCTGTGTTTACCATTTTTGTCCCAAAATAAAAGCCGTATTTTCCCCACATACGAGTCCAGAGTCCCGAGTAAAGACTTTGTTTAAAGGACATTATAATTTTACGATGTACAAGTTTGTGAGATTACATTTGAAAACTGTTTTAACTTGATCGAAGGACATAAAACTTTCATTAAAAAAAAAAAATTACTAAATTCCATTTTCCATTCAACCAATGTGATTTTTATTAATATAGATATCTATTCTCTTTGCAAGGGTTTAGATATGACTTCACCTCATTAATATTAAAATTATATGAATAAATATGCATGATGTATTCTTGCCTGTATTAATTCAGTGTTTCTGTCTGTTGATTGTCTTCAGGCTCCGAGCCACCCTCATCTCCTCAGGTGGTTGAGGAAGGAGCGGATGAAGAGGATGAGGAGTTGAGTGGGGCTGAAGATGCAGACCTTAGGGCCTCCTCTGGGAGGGGTTCCCTCCTGACCAGGAGAGGCATCACACTGAGAGTCCTCTTAAAGGATGGTCTTGTGGAGCCTGGAGACGGCGTTCTGTCCATACACTACCTGGTACTGTCCAGAAATTACATCATTAGGGCCATTACCACTTACATCTTCTATCATTAAGGAAATAAATGAAAATCTGTTCACCCAAAACTATTACATTTTAAAACATTGCATAAAGATTACAGTACTATAGTGTGTAGAAAAAAAAAACATAAAAATGGAATGTAATAGAAATATTTTTCAAATAATATTTTACATATAATGTTGATTTTTCACACTGTAAATTGTCTTTATGCATGAAAATATATAGCTTCCTTTTAAATTTTAGGATGGGGGTCCCAACCACAAAGATAATCATATTTGGGGGGCCATCACATCTAAAAGATTACACCAACAAAACCCCTGATCTAACAGAATGTCATAGCTAGGCGCCTTTCTTTTTTTCCATAAAATGAAACTGAATAGTAACCATGATTGTCATTAGGGTAAATAATAATGCCAGAATTTTTATTTTTGGGTGAACTATGACTTTAATACTCTTCTGGTCAGGTGTAAGGTCTCTGTCTGTTTTTCCACAGGGTAAAAAGTTTGTTGGAGATCTTTTGAATGATGGGAAGATTCGTTGGGTGGAGACTGGGCAGATCTTTAACTCTCCAAGCGCTTGGGCAACACACTGCAAGCGTCTGGTGAACCCGGCCAAGAAGTCTGGCTGTGGCTGGGCCTCGGTGCGCTACCGGGGACAGAAACTGGTCCAGTACAAAACCACCTGGCTACACAAATACCAGCCCAGTGCCGACATGGTGAGCAATGGAGGAAAACTGAAATAGTCAAAAGAAAAGAATGAGGTTGCAAAATGTAAATTTTAAAAGGTGATAAATGAGTTACAATAAATATAAACAATCATGGTGCAGCCAGCAATTTGTGTATGATTTGATTTGTTTACCTCAGAGTTTGGTAAGTGAAGGAGAAGATGATGAGATGGGAGATGATGACGAAGAGGAAGGGAAAACAGCCATGCCAGTAGAGGACAAGAATAAAAAGTCCAAACCTGAGCTGCACGGTATGTCGTCGTCATCTACATAAACATTACACAGAAACATCTTCACAATCACCTAGACTCCTCATATCAAAACAGGACACCTGAGAAGGCATTAGTAAAGATGACTTGGCCTGTTTATATATGTTATTTGTTATTTCCTGTTTGTTTGTTTTTTTCTCTCCAGACATTAGCCTGATGCAGAGGAGAGACAGAGAGAGAATTCCAGTCAGGTATTGCACTCTTGGCACCAGAGATGCTGCAAGGTAATTATTATATTACAAATATAATGTTTCTTTTTTTATATGGCAGTTATAGAGTTTTATACGACATTTACTGCACCTTGTTTTACCTGCCTGAGGACTTTAAGCTTAATTATTCGGTTCTGAGTTTGAGGCAGAAAAACACTGATAGAAACAGAAATAATGCACTGTAGTGCATTATGGAAATTATGATCTCTGATATACACTACCGTTTTTAATTAATACTTTTATTCAGAAAGGCATACTGGAAAAAAAAAAAACATACACAAGTATTTAGTTTCCGCCTTGCAAGCATAAGACACTTTCTTCAAAAACAAAAAAAATTCTTACTGACCCCAGTGGTAGTGTACCTAAGTGTTTCTGTGTTTGTCTTGACAGGGATCCTCACACTCTCGTAGAACTGTCTGCCTTTTCTGCGATCAACCGCTTCCAACCTTTTAACGTAGCAGTGTCCAGCAATGTTCTGCTGCTAATGGTCTGAAGTGCTCATGGATTTATGATTTTACAATAAGAGAGTAAAGTCAGTACTGATGATATGAAAGAGATTCAACAGTTGAAGCCAATATAAACCTTTTTACCCACCTCTATTCATAGGATTTTCACTGTCACCTGACCACAAGTGAGGTGGTGGGGTATTTGGGGGGCCGATGGGACACTAACACACAGTGTAAGAGTGATCATTTTTGTAACTACTGTACAAACAAACAGCAAATTGAAGGTTAGAAACACTCAAAATGTATATTTCATGTTCCTCAGTGCTTACAGTCTTGAGGGCGTTCCCTTGCCGTACACGGCTGGGAGATAAAGATGCCGCCCCAGCTGTCGAAGAAGAGGTTAGTCTGCAAAAAACATTTTGTTAGTTGTAAGAACATAGTGAAGTACCATAGTCTGAGCAGTTTACCTTATTAACTGTGTTGCAGATTTGCCAAAATCTCTTCATGCGGGGACTGTCATTGGTGGGATGGTATCACAGTCACCCACGAGACCCCGCCCTTCCGTCTCTGCAGGACATCGATTCACAGATGGATCACCAGCTCCGCCTACAAGGCAGCAGTAACGGCTTCCAGCCCTGTCTCGGGATTATCTGTGGTGTGTGATGGATTTCACAGATGATTATTACGCAACACAGCCCGTCTTTTATTGAATGATCTGTGTTATGTCTTTTGTCTTATTTGTCCACCACTTATAGGGCCCTATTACCATGGCAACCAAGGTGTGGCCTCCACCATCACGCCATTCTGGGTAGTTCCCCCTCCTGAGGTAACTGCTCTTAAACATTTATTGAAATTTTTTGCTGTTGATGCCAAAATAGTAGCTTGCTCTTATTTTCTTCTTCCGCTTAGCAACGACCCAATGATTATGGCATCCCAGTGGCGGTAGAGGTCACATACGTGCAAGACAACTTCCTCACTACAGACGTGCTCAACGAGATGGTACGAGAACAACTAGCATGCTAAACTTATGCAACAATGTCTATCTTGGGAAAACAGGGATTTTAATATCTTTTACAGTTCAGTGTGATTCGGAAATAGTAGTTTTTGAAGCGAATCACTCACCGGTTGTCTCTTCAGTTTCCTGCAGCTATAGATAACATCTCAGTCTAGATTAGATTAAACCAACGTCTAAATTACATCCTGTAGAATGAATTAGTATGATGTGTAAAGTCTTGTGAGAAGCTTAGACTGATGCGTCTTATTTTTATATGTGTGTAGATGCTGTTGGTGGAGTTTTACCGGTCTGCTCCTGACCTTGTGCCGTTCAGTCAGATGTGGAGCCCTAATACCTCAATACTCGACAAAATCAAGGTCTGCCATAATTTCTCTCCTTCATTCATACACAAACAAACAAAATACAATATCAACTTCATGATTTACAATTAACATCATTAAGAATATTCTTAAAGGTGAAGTGTGTAATTCCAATACCACTAGTGTCAACAATGGGGACTGTCCAAACTCACATTAAAACCAATTTTGCTATGTCAGACTGGTCAGGATACCATGTTTTGATAGCATCAACTTCGCAAAAATCGGACTGGTATAATTTCAGAAGGACTAAAGATTTTCCTTGACATTTTAATAAGAAATTACTGCTTTAGTCTGAAATAAAACCTCTAAATTGCATATGCACAGACTTAACTATGAAAGCTTCTTTTGCTACAGGATAAAAAAATAAAAAGGTAATTGCAATTTAATTTCACAATTCATACTTTTTTCTTGCAGTTCTGAGACAAAAGTCATAATTGCGAGAATAGTGAAGTATAAGCTCAAGAATTGCAAGATACAAATGCAGAATTGCAATTTGCAAGATATAAACTCAGAATTGTCAATATAAATACATAAACCCGCAATTGCAATAAAAAAAGTTTGAATTTTGAGAAAGTCAGAATTGCTTTTTTTTATGTGGCAGAAACAAAACAAAAAAACAGAATTGTGAGATGTACACTCATTTATAAACCTGCAACTGCAAGAAAAAAGTTAGTATTTTGATGTCTTAAAGTTGTCTTTATCTGTTATGCAGAGTTGGTGCCTTTAACAATAATCTCAAAGCAAAGCATGACTATATGTCTGACTAGCAATGCTCATTTTCTCTCATCCTCAGGCTTCTTTGAGTGGCCACGCACCCAAAGACCAGGCATACGCACAGATCCTGGAGCATGTGTACAACCAACTGCGCAACACTCAGTGACCGGAGCAGTTTATGTCTGTGTATTTGTGTTAAACTGTAGAACTGTTGACTTGGGACCTCCCACCCTGTGCACTGTTATACTGTATATGAAATGCCTTCATGGAGGATATATCATATATGCTTCCGTTCAAACTGTTGCCTTTAGGACTGTTAGGTCTGCATCACTGGCTGTGGTTTATACGATTCTGCCATATCTGTGCTGTGAAACTTGTCTTCCTCTGTGGTAGAAACGTTTGGTGGGTAGTTAGGAAAGAGAAGAAGATGGGTACTTTGAGTTCTCTCTCTTTTGGCTAGTATTTATCCGTTTGTGTGGTTAGATTCGTGCCATGTTGACTACGCAATATGGGAACAATGCCTTTTACCTGCTGAATACCTTAAAATATACACTGGAACAAATGAAATGTGCCGATTCCATTTGCTTCTGGCTTCTAACCTCGTAACAATGTTTTTCTTACCATACAATTAAAGAAACGGATACAGATACCATACACAAGTAAAACAAATGGAGTACTTTCTTGAATTTATTTACTTAAAGACGAGTGGACACAATAAGATACAAATATTTAGGGTTTGGGATATTTAAGAATAACAATATAATGCAGTTAAATCTGAAACATACAAGAGACTTTAAAACTACAACATACATCAGCCTGCTATTAAACTAACATGCAAAAATCATTAATAAAAAGGTTGAATGGTTTTGTATGCATATAAAAAAAATATATATAATACTAAAAAGAACAGTACCAGAATTATTTATTTTTATGAAAATCATTCTGGTACCCTCATTCGATTAGACTGAAATAACACATTTGTTTTCTTAAAAGTTGTAGTGTTGGAAAGTACATCTGGTCACAGCTCATGCCAAATACTGAAACCAACAAGCCCTTTGTAAACAAAGAAAAAGGACAGACAAAAACTACATATTAGCTCGAAAATCATAATTGTTTTGTTTGGTTTTCTAGATCCATTCTTGCCATTGAAAAGGCACTAAAACTATTTTTTCACATTGAAACAGTGATCGTAGCCTGTCTGCTTCAGCACATCTACAACGGTCTGTTACGGTGAGCAAAACAAACCGTGGACAAGACATGTAAACCGATGTTGAGCGGAAAAGGACACAGAGGTGCTCTATCCAGACCGGACTTGGAGTCGGGGTGGATGGCGTGTAGGTCCATGCTTTTATGGAGTGTGATGGTTCAGTATTTGAAAAAACATCCTAAAAACAATGAGTAATGAAGAAAATAGATCTTCAACCACTTTTAAAGCTCTAAAAATACATTGCCAATGATGGGGGAGAGCAAGATATGTAGCACCATCCCTTCATTTCTGAAGATGGGAAGATTTATTTTTTAATGTCAAAATATTCTGTGTTAATTAGACTTTAATATGGGGCTTATGAGCAAACATCCACCCTAAACACGCCCACATATACACACCTGAAATAATGGGACACTGCCAGCAGCATCAGATGTAGAGACTACCATAAACTGACATCAAAAGAGGAGAAAGAGAGAGGAAGACTCCATTATTCAGGCTGCTGGAAGAAGGCATTTCCATTTAAATAACTATTTGGCCGTTTCCTTCAGAAAACAGTGTGTAAATGGTTTGTTTGCCGCCCTTAGTGAGTTAGAAGTTGAAAGGGGGTGCAAAGTGTTTCAAAACAGTTGTAGTGCAGTAAAACCCTCTCTACCTGACGCAACACATCCCTTAGGTGTTTTAGCTCACCTTTACGACATAATGCAAGGTGCAATTCAGCGTCTAATTTCTATTATCTTGTAAAAAATATACATGAAAAAATATTAGATGACAAATAGCTATAGAAAAATGTTAAAATTATGGAGCGTACAAAAGGACTAATTCCTCTCTACAGGTCTGTGGCTCAGGATTGCTGCACATTGGGACACTGTACGCACAGTCCCACAGTGCTCATCACAGATACAAGGCAGTTTCACCTTAATCTGAGGAAGGTCAATGTTGCAGCCTGACCAGCAGGGACAGTAAGGGGACCAGTCGAGTCAAAACGCAACTTTTCACAATCCAACAATTGAGAATTTGTACTGATTATGAATAGCCTGTCTACTATTTAAAAGCATGATAATTTTATCACAGGGACATCATAGTCTGTAGTCATTTCTTTTCAGTTAATGCAGCACAAACAGTATGAGACATTATTAAAAGACCTGGACAATGAAGCGAGTTAGTGTGTCTGAAATTTTAGCTTAAGCACCAGGTTATACCGTCCATATGTCAGTCAACCGGTCAGTCAGTCAGTCCTGGAATGTGAAAGGTCATCATTTCCCAAAGTTCCCTCCTTCAAAAAATAAATCAATGTGTAAAAGTGCCAGAGTACAGGTACATTTGGATCAACGGCAACAATGTGGTGAGGATGAAGACCAAGATGACTTCAACTGGTTCCTTTCTCCCTCCCTCACTTCCCTCCAGCTTTCTCCCTTTCACTTTTTTATCGCTCTTTCTCTCTCTCCCCCTCTTTTCCTCAACGAAGACCTCTTAGTGTGGCAGAGGAACGATCACCTCCACGTAGTTGAGAGGGAAGAATCCGGATTGGCCACGCAGCATGCCTTCATACCAGTTTTCATCGATCTGATTGGTCAGAGTGATGATGTCACCCTCGTGGAAGCCCAATTCGCCTTCGTTCTCCGGATCGAAGTCATAGAGCGCTTTACAGCACGGCTGCTCAGCTGCTAAAAGGCGAGATGGAGAGATTTAATGAGAATGGGATATTAAGTAGAGATTTTGGGAATAAGGGATGTTAGTAAAAACTGAAAAGGAAATATATTGTTGGCACTTATAACAGTAATTTAACTATAACATCCTCATGGGTTAGATAATATAAGTATTTTAAAGACATTTTGTTCTTGTCTGGAGAAACGTTTTTTTATTAAATGACATTTCTAAAGACAAAACAATGTTGAAAAAAAAAAACCTATTAAACCAATATCTGACATTCTCGAGAAACAAATAAGACAAGGTTTAGAGTCCTAAAGTAATTAAATGTCACATTCAGGTTGTGTATACACACCCAAAATTCATTGTAGAAATACAAATTTGACCCTTTTTGAAAAAGACAAAAATAATTCATTTTTAAAATATTTTCTTATTTCTATTTTGGAAAAAAATAAAATAAAATAACATTATGAGATTAATTTAAAATGAAATGCACTAAAGAACCAATAAAATGCTTTCTAAACATTTTAATACTTCATAGCAGTACTGGCATTGTTAACAAAAATATTAAAATTGTTTTCGGTAACAAATAAGTTTGAAATAATACCTAAATATCAGATGAAAACTTAAATTAAACAAAAATCAGAAATGTTGCCATGGCAACTGATTTCTCGAGAAACAAATAAGACAAGGTTTAGAGTCCTAAAGTAATTAAATGTCACATTCAGGTTGTGTATACACACCCAAAATTCATTGTAGAAATACAAATTTGACCCTTTTTGAAATTTTTTAAATATTTTCTTATTTCTATTTTGGAAAAAAATAAAATAAAATAACATTATGAGATTAATTTAAAATGAAATGCACTAAAGAACCAATAAAATGCTTTCTAAACATTTTAATACTTCATAGCAGTACTGGCATTGTTAACAAAAATATTAAAATTGTTTTCGGTAACAAATAAGTTTGAAATAATACCTAAATATCAGATGAAAACTTAAATTAAACAAAAATCAGAAATGTTGCCATGGCAACTGATGAAAAGTTGAAATACTAAAATGACTAAAACTAAAATTAAGCTATATAGAAATTATAGATACATAACAGACAAATGCACACAATAAAATTACTAAAATTAAAATGAAAACTGAAAATTTAAAAATAAAAGTAAAAAAAACAATAACAAAAAAAAACAGTAATATTGAAATTATACTAAAATAAGTGTGTTTCATAGCAGTAAATTAAAATGTTAACCTTTCCCAGACCAGTCTGACAAACCAAAGTCATGGAGTGCCATATGTGTTAGTGTTTAACACACAGTTTTAATCCCACTACAACCGTCTGGGTTAGAATGAGGTGCTCTGTGTTAGTGAGGGGTCGGGTGCCAAAGCCTGGGTCTGTGGTCATGTGACAGAAGACCTCCAGTTTCAGTCTGTAGCAGGGGATCACTCTGTTAGGTGGAGCAGCACTCTGTGCTTGAGGCCAACACACAAGCGCACGTTTATACACACACACACACACACACACACACACACACAGATACTCGTACAGGCTTCTTCTCTTACATACATATGCATCAAGCACACATACCCCCCAACAAGACACTATGTAACCTGTAGTTTGCTGTACGTCAGTGTGCAATAAACTACCATTTAATGAAGAGCTGAACCTTTCATGAACTTTGCACTTCCCTTCATAAAATCACAAAAAGCAAATTTTCGTAACCGTTTCATAACTTCCCCCACATTCTTATTCAGTTCTCCTCCACATAAAAATATCAGGGATGTACAATACGATAAGCCCATAATTATTTTATGGCTGATAAATGGCCCATATATATTTTAATTTTATAAAGTCTTGTCTACAGAAAAATGTAAAATTAATCACTAGATATTAAACAAGTAGTTTAAAATTCTAAGTTAATCGCATACAACAATTTAATGTACAGTATGGAAAATGGACATTCATAGCTAATGGTTACATTGAACAGTGTTATTAAATTATCTTTAAATGAGCATTAAATGAGGGAAATCTAAGTCTACAAACACTGGACATGAGAATACACAATTAAATATCCAAAATCTGGTAAAATATAATGATTATACACCTAGAAAATGTGCCATTTTGCACATTCATACTTCCTTTACTTTCTTGCACCTTCCCAATAACCTCCCCCCCAAGCTTTTCCTCCACCCCAACACACATAAACACACAAACATTCCCAAGCATTCCCATTCTCTGACTCACGCAATCTGGGTTTCCATGTGGATATTCTGCCAAACTGGCGGTATGGCTCTGATGACGTAATGGGAAGAGAACACAGAACAGGGTCACTGGCTGACAGCTGTCCATTTGTCTTGCCTATCCCGCCACATGTACAGGCAGTCTCATCACACCCTGCCACCGGGCCGCACAATGTGCCTTTCTCTCACTAGTCTCAAGTCCAAGGCATTTCCTCAAATGTAATGAAGATCATCTATCCTCATCCAGGAACAGCTAAATTGGTAAAATGGGTATTTTACGACCATGTTAAACAGGTAAAGTGTCTGGTCTTACCTGCATTGCGCATGGGTGGAGCAGATGTTGGGGTGAAGCCACCGTTTGACTGTTCGTTTGTGTCTCCAAAGTCAATTACAGGCTTGGGCTTGGGCACATACTCTTTACGAGGACGTGACTGAGCTTCTTTCATCCTGGTTGGTTAAACAAGAGTCATTTATTGCTTCTTTCGACAGAATAAAGAACAAACACATATGCTTTGCAAAGACACATGTGCCCACATACACACCTGTCTCGGAGTTTGTCAGAGAGCTCATCCAGGACCTGAACAGCCTGCCTGTGGTACTGCAGTTGAGACTCAACCAGTGACGACAGCTGGCTCACCTGCTCAATCTGCACAGGAACACACACACATTAAATACAGTGTTTCCCACAGACTTACACTATGTGTGGCGGCACTACCCCGTGGGAAATATATAAAACAGCATATGGTCTTATTGAAAATGCAAATTCATTTTATGCCAGCAGGAGGCGCTTTTGGAGTGGCAGAAATAGCGGTTTCCCCAGTAATGGCTGTACACAAAGCCGTGCTTGCGCTCATGAACGCTACTTAGGCATTATAGGAAAGATGAAATGAAAATGGCATCGAATCTTTTCTGAAGTAAAACTTTTTGGGAAAATCTATTTGTGGTGGACAGTTTTGATATTGTGGCAGGCTGCCACAAATAAATTAATGAATGGGAAACACTGAAATATATAAAGATGTATTTACACACACACAGATACTCGTACAGGCTTCTTCTCTTACATACATATGCATCAAGCACACATACCCCCCAACAAGACACTATGTAACCTGTAGTTTGCTGTACGTCAGTGTGCAATAAACTACCATTTAATGAAGAGCTGAACCTTTCATGAACTTTGCACTTCCCTTCATAAAATCACAAAAAGCAAATTTTCGTAACCGTTTCATAACTTCCCCCACATTCTTATTCAGTTCTCCTCCACATAAAAATATCAGGGATGTACAATACGATAAGCCCATAATTATTTTATGGCTGATAAATGGCCCATATATATTTTAATTTTATAAAGTCTTGTCTACAGAAAAATGTAAAATTAATCACTAGATATTAAACAAGTAGTTTAAAATTCTAAGTTAATCGCATACAACAATTTAATGTACAGTATGGAAAATGGACATTCATAGCTAATGGTTACATTGAACAGTGTTATTAAATTATCTTTAAATGAGCATTAAATGAGGGAAATCTAAGTCTACAAACACTGGACATGAGAATACACAATTAAATATCCAAAATCTGGTAAAATATAATGATTATACACCTAGAAAATGTGCCATTTTGCACATTCATACTTCCTTTACTTTCTTGCACCTTCCCAATAACCTCCCCCCCAAGCTTTTCCTCCACCCCAACACACATAAACACACAAACATTCCCAAGCATTCCCATTCTCTGACTCACGCAATCTGGGTTTCCATGTGGATATTCTGCCAAACTGGCGGTATGGCTCTGATGACGTAATGGGAAGAGAACACAGAACAGGGTCACTGGCTGACAGCTGTCCATTTGTCTTGCCTATCCCGCCACATGTACAGGCAGTCTCATCACACCCTGCCACCGGGCCGCACAATGTGCCTTTCTCTCACTAGTCTCAAGTCCAAGGCATTTCCTCAAATGTAATGAAGATCATCTATCCTCATCCAGGAACAGCTAAATTGGTAAAATGGGTATTTTACGACCATGTTAAACAGGTAAAGTGTCTGGTCTTACCTGCATTGCGCATGGGTGGAGCAGATGTTGGGGTGAAGCCACCGTTTGACTGTTCGTTTGTGTCTCCAAAGTCAATTACAGGCTTGGGCTTGGGCACATACTCTTTACGAGGACGTGACTGAGCTTCTTTCATCCTGGTTGGTTAAACAAGAGTCATTTATTGCTTCTTTCGACAGAATAAAGAACAAACACATATGCTTTGCAAAGACACATGTGCCCACATACACACCTGTCTCGGAGTTTGTCAGAGAGCTCATCCAGGACCTGAACAGCCTGCCTGTGGTACTGCAGTTGAGACTCAACCAGTGACGACAGCTGGCTCACCTGCTCAATCTGCACAGGAACACACACACATTAAATACAGTGTTTCCCACAGACTTACACTATGTGTGGCGGCACTACCCCGTGGGAAATATATAAAACAGCATATGGTCTTATTGAAAATGCAAATTCATTTTATGCCAGCAGGAGGCGCTTTTGGAGTGGCAGAAATAGCGGTTTCCCCAGTAATGGCTGTACACAAAGCCGTGCTTGCGCTCATGAACGCTACTTAGGCATTATAGGAAAGATGAAATGAAAATGGCATCGAATCTTTTCTGAAGTAAAACTTTTTGGGAAAATCTATTTGTGGTGGACAGTTTTGATATTGTGGCAGGCTGCCACAAATAAATTAATGAATGGGAAACACTGAAATATATAAAGATGTATTTACTTTTCACTCATGCACATCCACGATTATGGTAACACTGGGAAAGCACAACAACATTCCTCGTCGGCCATCAGCACAGGACTACGAGAACCAGACAAGTCCACAATCTGATGTGCGATGAACTTGCAGCCCGGAATTAAACCACGCCACGCTGGTTTCATCTGGCCAGAGGAGAACTGGCCCCCCGACTGAACCTGGTTTCTCCCAAGGTTTTTTTCTCCATTTGTCACCAATGCAGTTTTGGTTCCTTGCCACTGTCGCCTTTGGCTTGCTTTATTATCCCATTAGGGGATACAATTTCTGGCAACTATCGGAAGAGAACTGAACTGAGCTGGACGATGACATCACTGAATTAACAATGAACTGACTTTAATTGATAAATTGACTGTTTTCTATTTTCCTCTTGCATTATCAGCACATATTTTTTCCTGTTTAACACTGTAAAGCTGCTTTGACACAATCTATATTGTATAAAGTGCTATATAAATAAAGGTGACTTGACTTGACATTCATAAGCAAATAGCCTAGTTAATGAGTAATTCCTGAGGCCTTGAGTTCACATGGGTCTCACTCGACTGCTGAATCTAGACTGGAAGCTCTGCTAGCTGTTCACACTAAATGTTTACTGTGGTTTAAAGCTGTACCATACTGTCTTCAGTGTATTACTTTACATCTAGCACTTGATGACTTTAAAATAGCCTTTTTCCATAGACTCCACCAGCAGATATTTATTCCCTCATCAAGTTATTGTCCTTTTCAACCAATAGATGGCGCTCTGACATCTCCATTAAAACATCAGATAAAAGCTACAGCCAAGAAGCAAGAGGATTTTTATCCTTTTGGCTGCACTGCAGCTTTATTGGATTACCTGTCTTGACCCCAGTGATGGGCTAGAGTCAAAAAAGGACAGAAACATTTTCATCTTCAATACTGCTAATTCTAAAGTGACAGTCTTTGCAAGTTCTTAAGATAGAGACAGTTGGTACAAAATCAGTAAGGCAAGGTGTTCCAGATAAACACTGAATTATTCAGTACTTCTAATAGGATTAGCACAAACCCCCAGGAAACAAAAGCACAAAAACACACCAAATGAAGCATCAAGCTGTCAGATGGTAAATCCTTACATCAGTTTCCAGAAGATTGTACATGCTGATCTCAGCCACCTCCTTAGATTCATGGAATTTCTCCAGAGACTGCCTGACCTCTTCATCTGGAATTTTCCCCTGACGTTTCTTCTTATAGTCATAATCCAGCCTGCGTCCTTCGAGCTTTTTCAAATGGTGCTGAGAAAGAGGGAAACTCTCCATTTCAATACTACCGGTGTGGAACAGACCACATGAAACATAGTTAAGGAAATAAACTCTAAATATAAAATCCATTCTTCAAGAAGGAAAAGGAGGACTTTATGGTACAAAGGATATTACTCTTCAACTCATTATTAAATAAAAACAAACTGCAGATATTTAATTCTTGTAAATGGTTTAGCATATTTTATCTGCACCTTCAGGGAAAAAATGTGCATAAATTGCATCTTTAGGGTAAAACAGCTTGTCACTGAGGCCGTACCCTTGAAGGGACATCTTTGTACCTTATCTACCACTGAAAGGTGCATATTAGTACCTTATTGCAGTAATATGTAACCTTAAGGTACTACTATGAACCTTACTTTAAGAGTACTGCCCCAATGACAAGCTGTTGTACCCCTAAAGTGTACAACAGGGTACAAGGGTACCCCAATTTTTGCTAATTTTTTCTTAGAATGTGGGTATCATATAAAAATTATACAGGTAACTTTAAATTATATATGTGCGTGAGACAGACAGAGAATGTAAGCAAACCTGTATTTCTCTCAAGTCCTTGTCAGCCAGGCCTTGTAAAGGGTCGATGAAATTCTGTTTGACATCAATGTCCAATGAATCCTTCACCTCTGCTAGCCTCTTCATACTTTCACCAACATCAACTAGAGCACCACCTACAGACACATATGAGGTTGTTTTGTACATTTGGTTAGTGGGAGAATTACAAACAAAATCTCTGAGGATTTAAAAGCTGCACTCATTTTCTAAACCCACCAAAGTTTGTGTCCTCTCCGAGTTCTCTGCCAAACTTTGCCATGCATTCTCCCAGCAGCCCCTCTGCCTGTGGATAACCTGGACTCTTCACCTGCCCTCTAATCTTAGACATGGTGTTCAACATAGAGAGCTTTGCACGAGATGCTGTGTGAAAGGAACAGAAGGAAAAATATATTTTACAGTAATGATCAATAATGTTTATTGTGAGCATCTGTTTTGCCAGAAAAAAGTATACATGTATTTGATGCAAAAGCTTAGCTCATGCATACAGCTGAACACACAGCCTTTCAAAGCATACTCCATTTGATAGTGTACGTGAACACAGGCGCTTAACACATGAATGCTACAAAGTTTCATCCTTGTTCAGTGCCTGTGCTATATCTCTCCAGAAGTTAGCATCGATAAAATGTCTCTGTACTCGTTTAAACTATAGTTGCAGGTATCTTTTAATCCCCTTAAACAAGCACTCGTCAACATTGGCATCTATTGTTGTTGCTGTTTACAGCAGTTTCCCTGCATCTGAATATGCCTACATTCATACTATATGGTAGCTGAAAAACGGTAAGTGAGCTGAGTAATAGGTCCAAATTCACAGTAGGCAAAAAGTTCCTGGATGATTTAAGACTAGGGTTGCCAACTGTCCCGTATTAGCCGGGACGTCCCGTATATTGGGCTTAATTGATGTGTCCCGTATGTGACCTCCCTTGTCCCATTTCCCAATTCAACTTTCGGGCTTAAGGACTATAATGTATGCAAATCTTAAACAGGCACAAAGATAAAATAAAAGTTCCAGGAGTGTTTTTGGTCTTACCTGGATTAGGCTGCAGGTACTCTGATGTTTTAGAGATGACTTCTATCACAGCTTTATTTGTCACATCTACTTTCTATAGAAACACAGCCAGTCAGGGAAGTCACACACTAACCAAAACACAATAATATAACAAAATGTATTTGTAATAACATTAGTATCACCTTCCAGATGAAGCGTATTTTGCAATAATGATCAGCAGACTACACTTTATCACTTCCAATCCATATAATTATTCTACTGAATTTCCCTACATAAGATCTATCAGAACACTGCTCTTTATTTCATCTTTATTTGCTAGTATTCTACGAAACCATTTACTAAAATAATTACAGAGGACCTGAATGAAGTGGCAATATCAAATCTGTGAAGTCTTTAATGTTTAGTGTTAGTTGAACGTATATCGAGCAGTGTTTCCAAGAGACCGAATGACATCTCTATGGTATAGAGGACAGGATTATTAAATAAATAAAAAATAATTCTAAGACACTGCAGTGAATAAACATTTCAGATAATTATAAAAACAGACAATCCTGGATCACTTAAGCCACACCAATTTCACTTTGTAAGTGAAAGAAACTTTCCAGAAAAACACAGGTGGTGTAGAAAATCTTACTGATGGATGTGTGGGACAGAGGTCAAGCCTTTGAATTACTTAATGTGTTTAAAACAATGTTTTTAGAAATGTCTGTTGGCTGCAGTGTGGGAAAATACTCTCCACTTACTCTCTCGAGGTCCTTGAACTCCTCGTCCAGTTTAGTTCCCTCAGCACCACCAACCTTCTCGCTCACCATCTGACACAGACAGAGAAAGAAGCCATTTTAATCCAGCATAATGACTGTATTAAAATGACAGTAAAATATGATAAATGTAACTAAATTACACAAGGTTGTACTGATCATAACACAAAATCAAACCAAGACGCAAAACAGATAGTGTGAACAAATTCAATTCATGAACAAATAACTCTCAAATGAGCTATCTAAATCTGTCAGGGTGGTTAGTGACTCTAACTTATAACAGATATTTATGTCAAAATGAAACAATTTTTGTGTTAAGGTTCGTGAGACCTGCATCGGAATCATTACTCACTGCAGTTTCATATGACACTGTGTAATCAAAGATTGTGCAAAGTGTAATGACATGTTTATAAAAAAAAAATATTAAAACATATAAAAACACTGCAAGTCTGACTGAAAAAAAACTAGTCTGATTCTATATCTTAAACTGATTTAAAAATACAATATGATTCAACCAGTTCACTTTTAGAACTGTCAGTGATATTATTATTCATTGACAACCTCCCTGAATGTCAGGCAGAGAAAACACTAATAATGTTATGTAAAAGAAAAACTGTGGTGTCAGAGGCTCATTTTTCATGTCTAAACCACACATAAAAGGAAGGATAGCAGCAGTTTTGACTCACAAGGGGCCCAAGGCAAGATCAAACATGACGCACACCAAAATTTGCCTTAGGATCTTTGTGACAGACTTTTATAAATTTACACTTTTCCTCCACCTCTAGATTCCTCTCCACCATATATAAACCATATATAAAAAAAAGCTCTGTGTGAGAACCTGTGTCTGCCACAACAGTTGTTCTCAGGACTCAGGACACATGCTCGTCCCACTTCTCTTAATGTCCTGAACATGCAATAGACAACAAAAGACAGTGACCATGCAACTGTTGAAACAAAGCCACATATTAAGTCTCAATCCACACCAACATATGTTATTCGTTTCATAGGTTTTTTTGACCCTAACTGAAGGAAGCGTATATTTCAACATGGAAAGTGCTGGATGTTTGTCAAATCACGTCATAAGAACATTAATCACAAACACATGTCATTTTATGGTGGTAACTTGCAATGTTGAGAAGTTAATTTTGTGTTTTTGCTGTTTCTATGACTGTGTTAAAGATTATTTATCTATAACCACCTGGTTCAGTGAATTTTTCTCCTACTTTATACTGTAGGCGCTTTCTACGGTCTACTCAAACTGTAAACATCCAGGACTAGTTTGTGAACAACACAATCCAACTGATCTTTTAAATCTGTCCAAAGTTTAAAAATACTTTTTCTTAAAACATTTTAAAATCCATTAAGGGAGGTTCTTGCAACATCTGCTGTATATATTACAAAGACATCTCTTGCTACTAGGTTTGAAAAAAAAAAAAAGCATTGCAATTCAAATTATTTAAACTAGGGCTGTCTATTTAATTAATTACATGATATGCCAATTAATTAAAATCACAATTATTTGCATAATATTTATTGACTAAAGCCGCCAAATTAAGATAATTCAAAGACATAACATTGTGGCAGACAAAAGCAGTGAACATATATAACAAACAGTGTCTTTAGAGGTCAATAAAGTGAATGTAAGTGTTTCACTGACTGTCCATAGCAATCCGTTTTGCAATGGAGTTTGTCAATACGTCTGTGGCAGCCTTTCATACAGAATTCTTATAATTAAAATATTTTGAATTGTTAGTGTAATGTACATAAGCAAATTGATGTCATATAAAAAAAAAATCACAATAACTAATGTGTTACCACCATGCACAAAAGCATCCCTAAACAACTTGTTACAATTGCATCAAGATGGATAAGAATGAAGATGTTATTTGAATGAATGAACGAATGAATGAATGAACGCTCCATTACAATCGTAGCTGTGTTTGACATTTGTGCAATTCAGTTTGTTTGGCAGACCAGGGCACAAAAGAAAACTAATTAATAATTGACCAGTGTTTTGTGGCAAATCAAGTGGTGCCTCCAAACATCTCCAATATGTTGAGGTGGGGAAAGACACTGGATAGAGTCAACACCATAAACTGGGTGGAAAACATGATGCAGCTTAAAGACTGACGTGTTCAAGTTCCTTTAAAGGGGTCATATGATGCGATTTCAATTTTCCCTTTCTCTTTGGAGTGTTACAAGCTCTTGGTGCATAAAGAAGATCTGTAAAGTTGCAAAGACTAAAGTCTCAAATCCAAAGAGATATGCTTTATAAAAGTTAAGAGTCAGCCACGCCTACCTAAAACGGCTCGTTCTAACACGCCCCCACATATCTACGTCACGATGTGGGAAGATTTGCATAACACCGCCCAAATGTTCACGCAAAGAAAGAAGGCGTAACTTTTAATCTCGCTGTAGTATTGTTGCCGCCACCACCATGTCGTGAAGGCGCTGTGTGATTCGTTGTGAAAGCGGAACTACTTTGTTTTCTGTGATGGTAAAGCAAAAATTTTTCAGCAGCCATTACTCTATATTTTTCAGTGTCACATAATCCTGCAGCAATCATTTTAATATGCTGATGTGGTGCTTATGAATTATTTCTTATTATTACCAACACTGAAAACATGTTTTTGTGGAAATCATGACATTTTTTCTTTGATGAATAGAATGTTCAAAAGAACATTTTTTAATAACAAATAAAACTGATTATTAATAACAATTATGTAAAAGTCAGTACTGTCACTTTTGATCAGTTTAATGCATCTTTGCATTAACTTATTAATAAAAAATTAAATAATCAACAAGCTACATCTGATGCATATTACAGAAAAAAAAATGCTAAAAGAAATCCAGAGAGACACCAAAAGGCCATTTGTTCTCTCCAAGAGTAATGATCTCAATCAGACACTCCCGCAATGAAACTGTACAGCTCAGACAGCGTGCAACATGATTATTTATATTTATGAGTGAAAGAGGTCTTATCAGCAGCTAAAGAGATAATACAGAGGCTTGGCTCTGACACACACTCTTGATAAAGTATGCAAAGTACTGCTAACTTTGACACAAATATGCATACACACAAACAGCCAGCCACGTAGCCAAAGCAGACCCAGCAGGAGAAGAGTGATACCAAGAACAGACTCCATAGATAATAATACTGTGCTTGTGAATCTAATGAAGAGAAGAGTGCATGACTGTGATTCAACTGCCACAGAGACAACGCAGGAATTTCAGAACAATACAACTTACGCAATCCCCACACAACAAAACAAATGTCAAGCAAATGTGTTACTAGGTAGACACCTGCTTAAAGGTGATGGATCTTCAATTAAAATACTTTCTCCAAAACCACCTTACTATGCCGAGGCAACTAGAAGGTAGACATGGGCCGGTATCAGATTTTGACGGTAAGATAACCTTAAGCAAAAATATCACAGTTTCACGGTATCACGGTATTGTCGTTACAGCTCTAAAATGTGTTATTTTTAAATGACTGGGTAAAAAAAAATAACTTTTTTTCCGCTGAACACAATATATTTTTTGAGCAACATACAGAATATTAGGAACAGTAGAATTTGTTTATTTTTTCTTTGATTTGTTTCCTAAAAAGAAGAAAAATATTTAAATAATTAAAATAAATTTAATTTTAAATTTAAATAAATTTAAATAAATATTAAAAAAATTAAATAATCTTTATTTAACCTAAATCTGTAATTACAGTTATTTAATTTTAGTTATATAATTCATATACATATCATTTATATCATTTCATATCATTTAGTTATATAATTTCATATACATAATTTGATTTAATAATAACCCAATTTGAAGCAAAAACAGAATGTTCTGACTAGCTTTGT
>NW_015625573.1:259700-265049 GCF_001515625.1 Sinocyclocheilus rhinocerous
CCGGTTGCCGATCGCGTAAGTTCCAGGGGCAGCTCCTTAAGTTCGGCCGTCAAACACACACGTGACTGACCGCTTGCTCGCACCAACAGGAGGAGGAGGGTCCTGTTACTCTCTACACTGCACTCAACCTGAAGGGATTCTTACATGTTCAGTCTTTGAGGAGACATGAAAAACAGCACACACCGCAGGAACGGTATAACGGAAAATATTAGTGGTTTTGAAACCGTGAAATTTTCAAATCGCGGTATACCTTGAAACCGGTAATCGGCCCATGCCTACTAGAAGGCATTCGTAGGATGATTTCTAGGAGTGTAAACAATGTGGCGCAATTAAAACACTGCTGGTTGTTGTAGCATCCCAACAAGCCTAACACAGCAACAATGGAGCAACCAATGGCATCTGTTTGTCTAACCAGTGGAAGACAGAGGGAGCATTCACAAAAGCAGTTCACTGCACTGCAGTGGTGCAGAAATTACTTTTTAGGTTGGCACCACCCCACTGACTGCAGTCAGCCAGAGTTAGATGGATGAACTTCAGTTTACAGGAGCAGTCCACTTTCCAATTTCCAAATACAGACTCAATGAGTGTATCCACTTTCAAAACAACGACAACATAACCAATTAAATATCTCATGCTATTAAGTTTTTTGTCAGTAGAAATTTGTCATAAAAATATTGATAACAGTGTCTACAGCAGACAGAAGAGCCCAAAATCAAAATGTAAAGAGCAACTTTTTACATTAAGCTGTAATCTACAATAACACTTCCTCCCCTTGTTGTCCTGTCACATCAAAATCCACCAACATATTTATTTATAACTGGTACTTGATTTGCATACTTCTCTCCTGATTCAGACAAGGTAGCTTCTTCCCTGGAGAAAGCAATATTATGGATAGAGTACTCGTATTTTAGCCAGAAGCAACGGTTTGAAGTTTAAAACATCTTAATGATGAAGCTTTTCACTTTAATTCATTAATTGATGGACTGGAGTCATGTGAATTACTGTTATATTTTTATCAGCTGTTTGAACTCACATTCTGATGGCACAAAGAAAAAACAAACTCATATACCTTTTTGATGGCCTCAGGGTGAGTCAATTTTCAGTTTTTTTTTTTTTTTTTTAATTAATTAATTTTTTGGGTGAACTATCCATTACAATTTTTTTTTTTATAAATATAAAAAAATTAAATATATATATATAATTTCACAGTCACTTTAATAGACTATGGGGAAGAAAACACTTATCCACACACAACATTTATCCATGGATTACAGCTTTGTTCTTTTGGCAGTAGATTTCCTACAGGTAATTTTCATATATTAGCCAAGTTAAGCCTTTTAGAACCCTGTCCCTGTGCAGCACTCACTGCAGCAAGCACGCCAGACTCTATACCACAAAGGCTATGCTGTGGTAAAATGTGTTATCTATCACATGTCAGTCATTCTAATTCGTACGATTTTATATTGTTCTAACAATTACCATTTGCAAACAAGGCTGGAGAATGCCAGAGCATAAAAGCACTGTTTCTGCTCAGAAAAAAAGCTAACTGAAAAACATTCCCTGGTGTTTTCACAACCCTGTACATTGCGAGTAAATCACTCGCATATGCGACTAAATCTTCACTCTGGGCGACTAAATGATGTCTAATATTAGCCAATTGCTAATAAATTCTCAGATTTTACTCGCCAGTGTGTGAGTTGGAGGCTAAGTATAAGTTTAGCTCAGATATATTTTCTCTCGCCGAACCCTCTCTGACTGAGCGCTTCAGAGTTTCTCTCTCCGTCAAGCGATCTGTGCTGTTTTTCAGTTCATCTGAAAGGATGTGCAACGCACCTGTATTTAACGTACCGTAAACTCTGGTGTGAAGGCGCACAACTCGCCGTCGCGTTGTTTCACACACACACAGAGAGAGAGGGAGAGAGAGAATTGACGCGCTACATGTAAACGATTGGTACATTAAAAAGGCAACCACACAGTATCTCAAACAGTTCTCCGGACAGCACACTGAGAGGAAGGCTGGACTGAAGGTGTGACTGGTGTCAGAGTTTGTCTTTTGGCAGGGTGTCCGGCCTGTGTTAAGTATTGATTACTGTGGAATGCTGTCATGAGTTTGCTGCAGCACTGCAGTCCAATAAAAAGAGCCAGGCAGAGCAGGAGAGAGCACAGCAAGCAACCCCACTTAGTGTTGCATGATTCATACTCCGCCTCTCAGGCCCAAACGTTGGCCATTTTCCTTTGCCCTGCTGTACTCTCCCGCTCGTGTAAACCCCCCACTGGGGATCTGAGTATGTTCCTAACAGGAAACTGGGCAACAGATTGTCCCTTCCTGCTGAGATCAGCGAACAGGGACAGAGATGTGCTGCTTCCCCTACATCTGTGCTCATGTGCCCTTTGGAAAACACTACCACTGGCAACGAGAAACTAACAAATTGACAAAAAACACTTTAAGTCTTGAGTTAATTACACCATAAACCATTGACAAAGAACCTTCTCACAACACCACCACAACAACGCAAGAGCAGCCAAAATCAGCGAGAGGTTTTCATGACAACACATTTGATTGTCTTCACAGGTCAAAGTGAGACTTTTGGCACATTTTAAGCCAACACATTGCCTGCTGCGAGCCCACAAACATGCATCATTCTGTTTCACTTTTACCATGTTAATATGACAATATTCAACTAAACTAGATGGATATAATTTTGTTTAGATATAACTAGCCAAAAAAGCTCTTTCTCCAAAGATCTGCTGATACTGAGTTATTGCTGTTATGCAGTACACTTTCATGCTCCCATCAGATGTATTAAATATATTGCTTAATATAATAAACTCACAATTGTAAACCACATTAGTCAATTTTCTTTTACCATAATATGACAATTACATGAAAATAGAAGCAAACTTTAAATAATTTCACTACTTTGATCAAGAGCATACTAACGTTTAACATGAAAAAAAATGTATTTAAAATATTTCAGGTGTTTCTCCATTCTTTTCTCGCTATAATCAAAGTATTAATCAAAATGTGTTCTTGCAACTAATTTCATAGTTTTTGTTTTCTGTGTTTTCAATTTCTATCCTGTTAGTCTTTTGTAAGATCTCATTATTTCAGAAACGCCAGTGATCAATTCTGTGATGTTTTGTGGTATTAGTTGCTTTGCCTCAATCCTTTGGACAAAATTACAGAGATTGGTGTAATAGTATTTGAACTTTAAATTCCTCACTGAGCAAAGATAAATTACAGCTTTTTATTTTCATCCTGGTAGGAATTTTCATATTCCCTGTATTTCATATTCATATTCTGGCCATTGTGTAAATAATAAGGTTTCTTTAACCAAAGTTACATGACTGACTTTTGCTCATTTTGAAAACGAAAGCCAGTGCTGTAAGCCACATTTTTCAACTACATATTGCCAGCATAAAGTGTGAACCATAGAAACAAGAGACACAAACAAAACGTGTTTGTCCAACAGATGCATTGAAGGAAACTGCGGTAATCTCCGGTAAACTTACTGCTGCAGTATATTCTTTGTATGCAGAATTTTCATATATATATATACAGTATGCTTATATTTTAAAACAACCCTAATTCACGAGTAGATCATGAGCATATGCTCGTTCATTTTACTGCAGTAAACGTGGCAAATGAAGTGATATAGTAAGGACGTGGGCGCTGTATTGCAATACCAAGCTAAAAGAAAACAGACACTCTTATGCATATTTATAACACATTGTAACCTACAATTAGGTGTGAACGCACCCAAAAAAGTGACGCGTACTATCTATGACCAGTGAAAGCTGTCAAAATATTAAATGTTGCAATGACTGCAAGTTAGAACAAGACCGACATTAAATACATAAAGCAAGCAGTTTATAACTCTACAGGGATATGACAGTTAAACAACAGCACGGTTTATCATCGTAAATATTCTGAAAGAGTTAAATACAGATAGAAGAAAAACACACAAAATAGTTTTAAAGAGCAGAATAGCGGACTGAAGTTTAGCGCAGCGTTAGCAGGCTAAGCTAATTGGCACAGCATTGCGGTTCAATGGAAGAAAACAACAGGAAAAAAAGTAACTCGCAAACCTGGCTAGCTTTGTAAAACTGTTTCTTTAAGCCCGCCACGGACATCTTCAAAGCGTAATCCTCTTTTCTGACGAAAAAAAGACTTGTAAAGTAGGTTTTTATACTGACACAACAGTGTGACAAAAGTCAACGGTAGCTGAGTGAAATATAAAACCCAAGTCCTCAGATAAACGACCCCGCTCCACAAAGAAAAAAAAAATACTCCAAGTGGCTGCTGGGAAAGATTTTTATAAAGCTATGTTTTTAAATGTTCTTCTGGTGGCCTTCTACTAAATTGTATTCAACGGTAGCTGAGTGAAATATAAAACCCAAGTCCTCAGATAAACGATAAACGACCCCGCTCCACAAAGAAAAAAAAAATACTCCAAGTGGCTGCTGGGAAAGATTTTTATAAAGCTATGTTTTTAAATGTTCTTCTGGTGGCCTTCTACTAAATTGTAACTTTAATATGGTTCACAGTGCAGCCACCGCATTTGAAAGTCTTGAGAAACTAGCGGTTTCCTGCGCAACGCAAGCACATTCCTTGCGCGAGCGGAGAAGGGACTGGAAGCGGGACAGCAGCGCCCGCTACCGCTCAGGAAATGAACCGCACCCACAGCTTCTATTGACCAGATGATGGAGCCAGATGCCAATTTTAATGAAGCTCTGTTAAAAGACTGCTAGTTTATTATTGTTACTAAATACTATGCTGAGATGATCTTGGCAGCGTGGTTTCTGAGCACAGCTTTTTGTCTTTGGAACTAAAGCTATTAGATTAACAGCAATAACGGAACTACAACTATTATATAGCCTAGCCTATAGTATATAATTCTCTTATGCTCACCAAGGCTGCATTTATTTGATCACAAATACAGTAATATTGGAAAATATTATTAAAATTTAAAAGAAATGTTTTTCATTTTAATATATTTTAAAATGGCAAATAGTCTATATTTTTAATGTCAAAACTGAATTTTCATACATTTTTACAAATAAGTCTTATATGCTGATTTGGTGCTCAAACATTTATTACAGTTAAGCGGTTGTGTGGCCACACAGGTTCAAAAGAATAGCATTCATTTAATATATATATTTTTAGTAACAATGTAAGTCTAAATCATTTTCGATCGATTTAATGCTTCTTTGTTAAATAAAAGTTTTATTTAAAAAAATAAAATAAAAAATCTTACTAAGCCCAATACATTGAACAGTAGGCTATATAAATATATTTATTATCAAATAAATGAGCGCTACTTTTGTAATTTACCCATCTAGACCATC
>NW_015625573.1:265101-280421 GCF_001515625.1 Sinocyclocheilus rhinocerous
CACATATGGGAATTTTGGGGATTTCGGTCTTGCATTGCATTTTACTTTAAAATATGTCCTAATGAAAAAATACTTAACTTAAATTTAAAAAATAATAATTCAGTAGCCACAAAACACTCAGTATAAAGTAAAAAGACCTTTATTACATTCTAGAAACCATGTGTGTAATTCTTATTGTACAATAACCCTTAATGTGTTTGTTTAATTCTCTGTATCCATAATACACCATAAATTATACTCCTTCAAATCTATAATATGATTTATTTGCTTAAAAATAAAGTTACAACTGAAACAACCACAGAAAGACCATGGCAAAGGATTAGGACTCTTGTAGGGGATTTTCTGCTTAAAAATGCTCTTTAAAAAAATAGGATTTTAATTCTTCAAGACAAAGGCAAGGATGACACTACACGGGTGAAAAATGGTCCAGAAAAGGACAGAAATGAAGAAAGAAAATATCACAAACAAATAAAAAACACAACACTAGATTTAAAGATTAAATTCATCCTTATATACTGTATATCTATATACCTTATAGTTTTGATCCTATTCATTTTTTTAAACAAGTCAAACTGAAAAAGTCCTCCAACAGCACTGATATAAGACAGGGGTAAAATTCTTTGATACTTCTGTGATTAACATTCACAAGAAAAGTCACCGTACACAGTGATCAAGGTTTAAGGTTTTCTATTTGGTGCAAGGTGTCTCGCTAGGCTAACTGAAGAAGACAATTTAAGAAAAAGAACCCAGCTATCTCCCTGAGTGACTGAGTGTAGATGTAAACGCACACTTCCAGAACTACCCTCAAGGACAGGCCGGACGCTTGTGGCAGTTTGTAGGGCTGCGAATTACACTCCAAAAAATACATCTTCTAAAACTCTAAATGGTTTTTACAAAGTATTTGCACTTTGTTACAATCTTTCTCCACCTTCACACGTCAATTTAAGTTAAGCTAATTGAGTAAAAAAATAAAACGAAAAAGTGTAGACAGAACTTAGCAAGGGGGTGTTAAATGATCTGAGCTGGAGTGCTTATGAAATCCAAGGAGATCCTTGGCTTGTGAGGGCCGTCAATACTAAAAATGGAAAGACTGACTATTGCACAGGCAGACACTATGATACTGTGTTAAACACCCAGAAAATGTGTATTATACCAACCATATAAAATCTTACAAGAAAATATACAGTTAGGCACTGTTCCAGCAGTGCAAAAATAAAACATCAGGCGAGCTTGTTAAGTTTATCTGTCAGAAAACTGGACGTTGATACTTATCAATCATTCAAAACATCTTTCATTCCCTGTAATATCACAAAGCTAGAACTGGGCACTGAAGGGTTTTGAAAAGCCCTCCTTTGGGCTTTAGTTTGTATTCCGGTTTCTGGGCCACTCCTGCATCTCCCACGAGACCAATCCTTAGAAGAACGGAGGCTGCTTTCACACCGCGGACAGATAGTAGATCTTTCTCCTTTGGTTTGAACCGCAAAGTTTTGGAACATAAACTAACCAGTATTCCCCAACTCAGGGGGGTAGCTGATGGTTCTGTCAACCAATAGTTGTGCTATAAGTGAACACAAAGGGTAAATGGATGATAGGGGGAAAAAATAATCACACAGCAACACAACACTGATCCCCACATCGGACACAATGCAAAGCATGAAGTATGGCCTGTGAATCCACTTATCCTCACAGCTGTAGAAACTGAATAGTCCAAGTTACAACATTTCTGTGGTGTCCTCATGACTGATGGTGAGCTCAGGTTGTCCGTTGTCTCTAAAAATATAAGGTTCCTTCCGTGTTCTTTGCGTTCTCCTGAGGCCTTGCTCCCAGCAGCTGTTTGAGTGGTTTGCTGCGCTTCAGAAAGTCTCATAGTGGCATTGTCTTTTCGCCATCTAATGTGGGGCGACAGCAAAGACCTGCTCTTGCAAAGTCCTTTTTTTTTGGAATATTTAAGTGCTGTCCACCTGCATCTAAATCTAAAGCTTTCAAAATCTGCATGTCATGCCAATTCCAACTCCAGCCCAGAATTCAACTTCTATGGTTGGGAAGTCTTTGAAAGGGCTTGAGAACATTCACTCTAAGGTGCAACTTTTTATCTCTGCCTACATATGCTATCTACAGGCTCTGTTTATAAATATATTCTCAAATACATCTATCGTTCTACATACATGTGGTTTCCGATCAAATGAGGATATAAAAATATCATCTAATATCTTTATCCAAGTGGCATTTGCATGGGAAAGGGTAATAAGGATGAGGTTTTCATTAGTTTAGTTGCATCTTTTAAATTTATAAGCAAAAATAAAGAGCTCAAATGACAACATACCATGTGCACGTGTGGCCTGTGCAGTGTGCTGTGCGTTAGTGTTGAGTCTGTTAAAGTGAATGTGGCGTTTACAACCTCAGGTGTGCATGCATGGTCCCTTTAAACAGTTTCGCATGGATTCAAAACTGTTAGTCTACAGAAACCAAGCCTTAAAAACTTGTTTTACATATGGGGTAGGAATACATAATACATTCTGTCTTAATCCTGAGGCTTTGCCGCATGTCAGTTGGGTTACATTCATAGTTCTCTTCCTAAGTGTACTCTGAAAATGGGAAGTATCCACTTTTCAAGCACTTCGAGTACTCTTTTTAATTAAATATACATAATTTACTCTGTTCGAGTCACTATATGTAGGTAGCATGAGTAATAGTAACCAGCACCTTAAATGACTGCTGATATTTAACAGCATCTTATAAGAAATGTGGGTCCTGTTCAAATAGAGTGAATCACTCCATCAGGAGGGAGGTTATAGATGGAGTCCTAAAGTGTAACGTGCAAGATTGTCAGTGTGTTGCTGGTTTTTCTCAAACACATATCCATCTACCTCCTCCTATTTCCATTCCCTGTCTTTCTTTAACTGTCTCTTCCTCTCTCTGTCTCTCATCAGAGCCAATATGACACTTCAATGAATGTTAGCCTTCAGTGGAGTCTGGGAAGGAGATCTCGCTGCAGAAAACCTCTCTGTAGAGAGCAGGGAAGTTGTAGGCCGTTTCTGGGTGAAGCAGACGGAAAAACTCCAGCTTATCAATATGGAGGTTGTAAATTGACTTCATCATGGGTAACTTGGACACCATCTATCAATAGTCAATAAAAAAAGAAAAAGCAGTTATAACATTTTCTTACATAACTTGACTAAAAAATATGTATAATATTATTTAACATGATTGATAAAATTATTAAATATTCCATATTCTACTGTAAATGTTCTTGTAGTGAAAAGTTAATGCATTTGGGTCTTTTTAATGAATTTTAGGGAAAATAATAACATACACTATGATTCAAAAGTATGGGGTCGGTAATATTTCTGTCTCTTATGCTCTCATATGCTCACCAAGTTGCATTTATTTGATAAAAAAAGTACAGTAAAAACAGCAATATATATATATTTTTTGGTAAACTTTTCAGCAGTCTTGAAACCGAAAACTTCTGTATAATTATAATTGTCTTTGCTGTCACTTTTGATCAATTTCATGCATCCTTGTTGAATAAAATATTCCTTTCTTTTAACAACTTACTGACCCCAAACATTTGAACAGTAATTTGTAACAATTAAAAAATAATAAATAATGTGTTTCACCATACAAAGAATGCAAATGAATATTATTTATAAATAAAGAATTTGACACATTACATCTATTATTATGATATTGATATTAAAATGAAGCCTTCTCCATTATTCACTGACAAACAGGACATTTGCGTGGGTGAACTCTCGCGGCTCAGATCAACTCAGGAGGTTTGGAATTCACACAATTTTTTTTAGAATTTTTTAGAATTCACACAAATCATAATAAAAACAGTTAAAATGTCAAATTGATTAAGTATGTGAACAGCATAAAAATCAGAATGGCATAAATATATTTATTAATCGCATGTGTTTATTTTGACAGCCCTGATTTTCTCACATTTAAAGGGGTCATATGATGCGATTTCAAGTTTTCCTTTCTCTTTGGAGTGTTACAAGCTCTTGGTGCATAAAGAAGATCTGTAAAGTTGCAAAGACTAAAGTCTCAAATCCAAAGAGATATTCTTTATAAAAGTTAAGAGTCAGCAACGCCTACCTAAAACGGCTCATTCTAACACGCCCCCACATATCTACCTCACGATGTGGGAAGATTTGCATAACACCACCCAAATGTTCACGCAAAGAAAGAAAGCGTAACTTACATTAAAGCATGTCAACATATTCTGTTACACCAAATACACAAAATAATGATCTTTAAAATAGCATCATATGACCCCTTTAACAGCTGTGAGAGTGTGAACTTGTTTTTCATTCATTCTTAAGATTTTTTCCCAGTACCTTTGCCAGTTTCTCCTCAGGGGCACCGCTTTTATGAAGACAGTGTTGCAACGCAACATAGACCTTCTCCTGAAGTTTCTGCACCTTCTGAGCATCTGTCAACCAAGGTCGGTCTGTGAAATAAATTAGTGGAAGAGTAAACTCTAATGTCTGGCTATATATCTTCTGGAAAGACTGTAAGAGTTAAAGATTACTTTAAACTAATGTTCTAGTAAAACCACCTGGAGACAGAAGCACAGTGGCGGTAAACAGAGCCATCTCCTCTTCAGACAGCTGTAGCCGACTCAGGGTTTTAGCCATCTCAAACACCGCACCCACCAGATCATCACAACCTACAGACAGGAAAAACATAGGAAATGCATTTAAAAAATAATAGAGCAAAATTGACCAAGAGCTGTAAAAATGTCACAACATTGTAATTTGCCCCACAAAACACGAAAAGGTAAACCCAGCCAACTTTAGCAATCTTTCAATTGACCTGGAAATATTTTAATTGACCCATTTTCCATTTAAATTAATGTTTGTTTAGGTCTATATAAAGAGTAACGGTGACTTAATCATGTGATTTTACAGCTCTTGGTGTACCATTGCTCAGGTTAATTGCATATAAGTACCCAACGTGCCCTTTGAAATGCCACAGGGTGCTAAATTATGTGAAAGGTCTAAGGAAGAGACTCACCGAGAGCTTTAAAGAGTTGCGGGCTTGCGAACTTTCCATCGAACAACAGTGTGTTGTTGATGGGGTTGTAGGCCCGACACATTCGGATCAACAGCACGTCCAGGCAGCCTGGATGGGCAGCACCACATAGAAGATGGACATAGGAAAGGCAGGAAAGAGGGAGGCAGAGGGAAGAAATAGGCAAACGAATGCTCCACGATGCACACATACACACAGGAAAACAAAAAACAATTAGGATTTAATTGCACAAATTACGAAATGTTTTCAAATTGAGGATTCATTAAAACAGTCATCATTTTCACAATCAAATAGTGATGTCAGCATTCAATCGAATGGCAATGATGGTTGTTTTAAAGAGAGAGAGAAAAAAGACAGAAGTGTTTTTTGTTTTCATTTAAATAACAAATCGGGTAAAAGGCACACCACACAATGCACAAAGGGAGGACACAAGCGGGGGGGAAAAGGGTGAGAGAAAACAACAACAGAGCCATTGTCAGAACACAGTTGAGAAATGAAGAATACCTACGGTTTAAACTCGAATATACAACTATCATGCCATAAATAAGTATGCTGTATTAGAAGGGTTAACCAGAAATATAAACTGGGCACTTAAATGTATTTACTGCAGGTATTCACTAATGTGGATAACAGATAACTGATTACTGAGTTGATGCTGACCTGCTTTGAGAAGGATAATCTGGTCATTTTGACACAAATCCAGGAATCCAGAGATGCGCTTGGCAAACTCCACCACATACTGGATGGCGTTCGTGATGTACACTGCACACTGCTGCCACATCATCTCTGTGGACTTGGATAAAGCAATACATTTTAGACACTTTTCCACCCATATTCTGATTATGCGCAATTATGATGTGTATTTGACGTATT
Organism: Sinocyclocheilus rhinocerous; assembly: GCF_001515625.1. Taxonomy (NCBI): domain Eukaryota; kingdom Metazoa; phylum Chordata; class Actinopteri; order Cypriniformes; family Cyprinidae; genus Sinocyclocheilus; species Sinocyclocheilus rhinocerous. Next base: position 271,018 of record NW_015625573.1, read on the forward strand.
TTTTAATCTATTTTGAATTAGCTTCTTAAAAAATTAGAACAGGAACGATTGTATTCTGTGTGATTCATTAAAATGGAATGTAAGGTTGGGCAATTGCTTGAATCACAACATACATATGGTACATGCTGTTAGACCCTGTGGTACCTTGTTTTGGTAGACACGTATCTCCTCAGGTGTGTAGAGCATCCAAGCAAATCTTTTCAGTTCTTCTGTGCTGTACTGACTTGTCTCGATGTGGGATTTTACCACATTCTGTGTAATCCGTTCTAAAGGAAACATACATTTATACAATATGACCACACACAACATCATAAAGTTTATATAGACTATGGAAGCATGTCACAGAGATACATGGCAGATATAAGTTTTTTAAATTTTTTATTTAGTGGATTCAGTCGATACTGGATATTTAATGATACATGTTCATTTTCAAATTGCTCGCTTAAAGTTAACATTTAAACACACAGAAAAAATTGATTTGTTTTTATTTTTGATTTATTTAGAGAAAATGCATAATTTTTAATACAAACAAATAATTAATAATAGACATATTTAATAATATTCATAAACTACTGTTTAAAAGTTTTGGGGTTAGTCAGTTTTTCTTTTTGGAAAGAAAGTAATACTATTATTCAGCAAGGACACATTAAATTGATCAAAAGTAACAGCAAAGACATTTATAATGTTACAAAATAAACAAATGCTATTCTTTATGGTTTTCACAAAAATATTAAGCAAAACTGTTTTCAACAATAATAAATGTTTCTTGATCACCAAGTCAGTAAATTGGAATGAATTCTAAGGATCATGTGAATCTGAAGACTGTTGTAATGGCTGCTGAAACTTCAGCTTTGCAGAATAAAACTGTAATAACAGTTCACAGAATTACCGTTTTACTATATTTTTGATCAAATAAATGCAGCCTTGGTGAGATTAAAAGACTTCTTTCAGAAATATAAAAAAAATCTTACCAACCCCAATCTTATGGACGGTAGTGCATACTGGTACATATTATATTATATATACAGTAATATAATCTAATATGCATACATTCCCATTATCACAGTATACTAACCGATTTCCATCAAGGAACAGCCTTCAGGTGGGTTAAGTAATAAGCGAGTGTAAAGTCCCATCTCATGCAGGGTCTGGTACTCGTGTTTGATGTGTGTCGTGTCACTAAACTCCTGTCTGTTCGGCTCAGGAGAACTCTGGGAGGACGAACTGCTCCCACCACTTCCTCCCAGCAGCTCTAGGCTGCAGTAGTCAGCAGCTTCCTCTGGTGTGAGCGGCAGATCAAAGAAGAGACCGTCTGGCAGCGTGGTTATGTCATCCAGGTCACTTAGTGTGGTGCTGGAGCCCCGGCTGTAGGCCCGGCTGTGGCTGCTGCCGTTCTCCCCCACCTCGTCACCAGCATGGCCGGGTACACCATTGCCTAAACCCCCTGCCCGCTCCTGAGACTGCTGGTGCTTCTGAACCTCGGCATAGAGGCTGTCACGCTGCTTTTTTGACATGCGTCCAAACTTCACCGCTGCAGAGAAAAGGAGGGTGTGGAAAGTAAGACGAACGTTACATTTGATTGTTGATAAGAACTGAAAAGCAAACAAAAAAACATGGAACGGGCCAACATCATACCACACAGGGGAGATCAAAACTGAAACTACTTTCATGCCTGGCTGTGTTTCTTCGGCCAGTGGCTATATGAAGTCTTAACATTCACGCTGAGACCACAGCTGTGTTTAATAGGACACAAGGAGACTCCATTTCCAGTAGGAAATGCGCTCTTGCGTAAGATTAGACTCACCATCACGGCTCATGCCCAGTGCCAGACACTTCTGCAGGCGGCAGTGCTGGCAGCGGTTGCGATTGGTTCGGTCAATAAGGCAGTTCCTCTGCCTGGAGCAGGAGTATATCGCATTGTTCTGCTGACTTCGGCGGAAGAAGCCCTTGATGAATGAAAATGTGAAAAAAAGAAAGCTGAGGTCAAGAAGTGGCCCCATTTCCATTTCCTCTGTGTTCGTAAATCAAGGTTAAATCCTGAATTAACTCTAAAACCTCACTGTTTTCATGGTATCAAAATCTCAAGGACTAGCTGTATGGGTTCAGACACCAGTGCAATCATATGATCATTTATTAATACCATGTGCAATCCATGATGGTTTGAAAAAATGGTAATGTGGAGTAATGTGGTTCAATACAAATAGCATGTCATTTGGCAAAGACTTTCGGGCAGAGAGTCTGAAACGTTAGATCAGATCTGGCACACATTGTATGTCTTGTGGTCAAATCCAAGCTGACTGAGATTTCTCACTCGTCAGAGAGCCAATCAGATAAAGGGGTTGAATTGTTTACCGTTTCAGGGAACAGCCTGAAGACGTCATCAGGGTGTAACTACAAGGTACTCTAACTTTCTTGCAAGTCTTGTATACTTTAATGCTGTTTATTCTAGTTTTTTATCTGAAGAAAAGGGAACATTTTGGGGAAAACAGTTTGACACAAACCTTTAAACCAAGTCTAAGAAATGTAGGTCTTTTAAAGAGAAAAAGAAAATTCTATAATCATTTACTCACCCTCATGTTGTTACAAAGCTGTATGATGTTCTTTTTCTGCAGAAAACAATGTTTTTAAAAAGTCTCAGTGTTTTTGTCCATACAATAAATAGGGGTTCCAAGTTTTGGACCCGTTTGTCTTTCACTGTATGGACAAACAGTGAAACATTCGTCAAAATATCTTCATTTGCACTACACAGAAAAACAGAACAACATTCAAGTTTGGAATGACATGAGGGCGAGTAAATGATTATAAAATTGTCATTTTGGGGTGATCTATCCCTTTTAACCTTGAGCAGAATTGAAGATGAATTGATTGAAAGGATGCTCACTTACCTTGCAGCCTTCACAAGTGATCACCCCATAGTGGATGCCCGATGACTTGTCCCCGCAAATCTTGCATGGGATTACTTCGATTTGTGCTAAGAGAGGGAGAAGTGGAACATGAAACATTAGCTAAAGTTTGACACCCTTATCCAGCACCTCCCATACACAGCCTATAGAAAAGTCCTGACTCAAAGCACACAAAGCATTGAAAGCCATCCACTACTTACAGTTCTAAAGTGAGCTACATCTACAGTGCTCTTTGTTTGACCCACTGATCTTTGAGCAATCATAAAAGTCTATAGGCTGGCACAGAGCCCGAAGGTCTGGTCTGACTCTCACAGAGACGTGGAAACTTTGCTAGTGTCATATTCCTTCAACAGCAACAATACACAGCTAATGCATAACGAGAGGGGTTTAGTGCTACAGCTCATATTCAAAGACTCAAGGTTTTGACCCACTCAGGATGACATAACACAAGTCCTTGGACCACAGGATCAAAAACAGCTTTATAAACAAAGCTCGCTCTCTGCTTGGCACAGTTGAGCTGGAATTAAGCGGATTGTGATGCTCTGTATGGGAATTATAAACAGCTGCAGGTTCATGAATAGAACCTTTGAGTGCAAAGATTTCCTCAGAACCAAACAACAGTATACACACTTACATTTGCACAAGTAAGTCCTCTATATCCCATTTAAACAAGCTGTTCTTTCAAGCAGAAGCGCTATCCTTGAATAGCAGGTCAATATAATTTTTCTTGAGGGGCCTATGGTTAGGAAGTTTCACCTATTGCAGATGAGCCAAATGGCACAGGATGGATCCCAATAAAGGTTATTTCCAGGGAACATGGTCCTCTCAGGTGATGTGGATGTAGGAAATGTCATTCGTGTTTTGTGCAATGACGCAATATCTTATGTAACGGCTAATGTGTCGTGACAGGGAACCAGCCCTCCAGAGATAATGACATGAGGATGTGTGCGTCACATTAGAGCAATGGAGTCTGAGAGCGGGGAAAAAAAAAAAAAGAGGGAACAAGAGACAAGTTTGCTTGATGTTTCCAGAAGCTAGGTTGATAAACACAATCTGCTAAAGCACTTTTCAAAGCATTGAGAAAGAAAATTAAATTTATTCCATAATGCAGTAAGTCAGTGAAATTACTAAATGGAACATATTCTGTCTTTTTTCACTGTCATTCCTTCTACCCCATTCTGATCCCCCGGCACCCACCCTCCCCGTGTTATGTAACTGCTGTCTGGCTACATTCCACGAACACACTCATTCAGAGGAGATCACCCTAGCAACGCAGTGACGAGCATTGCTCCATCCCGCCCCTCCCACCTTCCCATTGGCTCGTGACAGTGTGGCTTTGATTCCGACTCGTCCGCTCACATGCCACTCACCTGCGTAGCACGGTCAGGCTATGTGGCTGAGCTGTTCTACTGACACACTTTCCTACTGAGCCGAGGGAGGCGCTTGTGCGGTAGCCTCGCAAGCGCTGTAATCTGATTACATTTTTTTTCCCCTTCTTCTTGGCATGTTTAAGGTGGAACCGCAAAAATCAAAGACCATTATATTATCAGGAAAACTTATCATTTCAGTTTCAAACAAATCCATAAGTGACTCTGGATACATTTTTGAATCAGAGACACATGATCAAGAGGTGCATTTTATGTAATGTCATGGGAGTGATATATGACTTTTGCACATTTGAAATGTCTACAGTACACTCATTAAGGGCTCTGTAACTTACACTTGCCCTCAACATGTGGCAGCCTGTCAAGAATTTGAGCACAGTCCCAGCTGTCTCGTAGCGCTCACATACAACTATTTTTAAGTTTTTACTGCTGTGCATGGTGGTTGGAGGCTGAATTTTATAAAAGCTTTGGTTTTACCATGCTATGTGTCAGTTAAACAAAACCTTTCATATTGCGAATATCACAGCAAAATGTCAGGTAAAAGCAAACTGCACTGACTACATGGCAGTATGACTCACCAAACAGTAATGGCAAGACACATTACAGGTTTTTGGCATAGAATCAATGAATTATGGTAAATTCACCAATGAAAAATAGGAATAAATATATCACTGACTAAAACTTTGAGGTCAAAAGGGCTGACAAAATTACCAAGATGTCTTACAGTCAGGAACCTCTGATATTTAGGCTGATGTATAAAAGACAAAAATCTCCCTTTATCACGTAAAAAAAAAAAAGTTTAATTAGTTAATACATCTTTTACATCTTTTAATTAGTTAATACAAGCCATTATTCGTAACATATCAAGCCAATCTCCTACAAACACTCAGTCAAATCAAAAGTATAGAAAACAGCTCTTGTTTGATTAACCGATTCGAGCACTGCTGTTGAAGCCGGAGGCAAATGCAGTCAGACTGCCGAAAACTAATTAAGAGGAGATTTATTAGAGTGCTATGTTTATCGGGCAAGCTGGGGTTAGTAATCTAGCTCTTCTTATCTCCTCTCTCTAGGCCACTCTATGTCAGTTAGTCAGTCCATCAAACCCCAGTCAGCAGTTTCACAGAGCGATGCTGGGAAAAACCCAACACAAATTCAGAGACTTTGCCCTTTTATCTCACATAATCAAACAACTTTGTTCAGCAACGTCCAAAGGTCCCATTTACCTTGCATTTGCATAGCACAGTGTATAACTAACCTAACTTGTATGAGATTTGTGTGTGCACGGTGTAGTTCATATTAGAGCCAATTTTGGAGTCTGCTGTGTCCTCACCAGCAAGTTTGCTTTGAATTACACAAACAGGGTTCAATTTGCATCCGATTACTTTTACTTGAGATCTCAACTGTAATGATTTTTCCTCTCCCACATCACTTAAAAGTGACCTACCTAAGTAAACTGAGATGGTGGAATGACACCGCAAGACTCTCTTTAAATATGTACAGAGGGATTGAGTAATTCTTCGGTATAAGTAACAACACCAAGCTGGAAAACCTTGAGCTGATAGGGAGTGTAAGGTGACTATTGATGGGCATTAATTATCTCGATGCCTGCTGGGATTAGGAAACAATAAAAGTTTCTACAAATACATGCATACAGTCATTTTTCCCATCTTGTGATTTTATATGTTGAATCTAGAATTTAAAAAAAATATCCTGGTTGAAAGAAGATTGATTTTTAGATAAATTTGTATAAAAATACTAAAAATATTAAAATTTTTGGTCATTATTATTATCAATGATTCATGAAGGAAAATGTAAAAAAAAGAAAAAGAAAAAAAAAAGTGCGAGTTAAGCTTCACATTACAAAAAGGCTGGGTTTAAGACGCATCAACTAAAAAATCCATAAGAATACACCTTAGGTGTGTAACAATTATAATGTATTTATTGTTAAGAAATACTCTGAAAAAAAACCCTGAAGATCTTGAATTGTTGTTGAAAAAGAAGATTTTAATCTCTCACAGTTCAAATGTTCTGGTCACATTCTCCCACTGCCTGGGCTTAAGTTGTGGTTTAAATGAATGGAAACTTCATTGGCAGGTGTCAAAGTGCCACTGCATTAAGCTGCTCAGCATTCATTTATAGACGGCTCATTGCTTTTCATTGCCATGCATGGTGGCTTATAATCTACAGCTCTCAGCAAGTCAGCATACAGAAGAGTGCCTTTCTTCGGGATCATGGACAAAGTCAAAAGAAATATACTGAATATCCAATGCTCATTTAATTACATTTTTCAATGGCTCTGCTTCTACTTCTACTGGTAGTGTAGACTCTGTTTAGCACATGCGATGAATTTCAGTGATGAAACTCTTACAAAAGTCTGCAACATTCAGTGGAAAAAGCATAAACATAGCAACTAAATGAAAAAATATAACATTGTGATTATATAAACAGTTAATATAAAACTGAAATCAAAGGCAACTAAGCTCGACTGAGCACATGTTACGCCTTTGCACCAAAGGAGGCGCTGTTTCCATTATACAGAATTTCAGGTTTAACGTTGCTTTGCCAACACGCTTTTGCTGAGATGCAGCACTGGGTAAAGGTTAAAATAAGATGCCAATAAGGAAAACAATAAACCGATCTTAAAACTGACCAATTCTCTTCCTGATCTCACAGTGTTGTAATAAACTGTGTAATCCTCAATGACAGAAATAGGTCAATGGAGCAGATAGACTCCCGTCACACCGGCGGCCATGCTGAGACTGAAGAACAACAACACGCAGAGCGCTGCAGATACACCCCCACTCCTTGTGCCACAACAGCTCACACAGCCTACTGACATGCTGAGAGTCTCCCCTCAACTTATTGATAAGCTTTATCACGATAAAGACACAAACATTCAGCAGAGCTCAAGTTCAACAGGGCTTATACATACGTGACCAAAGGCATATCAACTTTGCGCAAGACCATAATACAGTATTTGAACTTTCCATGAAGTAAACAAAGTTCAAATGACAGCACCCAGTGATTATTACATTTTAAGCATTTTTAAACATGTTTGATTCTTACATAATGGACTTGGCTTAGTGGCAGTTAACAGTAACTACAGTTAGAGGAGTGTTGCCAAATATCGCAAGATTTTTTTTTTTTCAAAATAAGCAAACAACGTAGAAAAGAGTTGATTAACTTATTTATTCTAGCAAAATATATAAAAAGTCTAAATTGTAACTTGCTGCAAGGTACGTCATTTCAATAATTATATCTCCTTAAAAAATAATTAAAATGTTTCACATATAGGCTACAACTATCTTAATAAATAAATCTCTCACGCGCACACCTTTTGGCTAAAATGCGTATTTACATATTTACATGCGCGACTATGTTCTGACAAAAACGCCACAACATAGACCAATCGTATTTATAAGAGACTTAAACAATCCCCACTTGCTTATTAAACGCGGACATGGCAACTCTTAAGACGTTTCCTATATTACGCTCATCGCTTCCCTTTCACGTTTACAAGCGAAGAAACAAAACAGAACTATGCAAAGTTTATCATTTCCGTGTACTGGTTATTTTCTGTATATGTCTTAGTGACGAAAAGCTATCAAATAGTAAAGAAACACATATGTTACAAACAACCAAACAGTTATTTTTTATATATATTTGTGCGCGCTTTACTTCGGTTTAGACTTTGCGCAGGTCGTGCAACATCAACGCAAACCCATTCACGATTACCGCTGTCAAAGTGACAGTTTTGTTTCCATTATTAGACAATATTATTTTGTTTATATAAATGCATTTTTTTCATTGAACTTACCTCTCATTTTGATGCTATATTATCTGCGAACGATAATATAACTCCAGTACATCTGAACTGCGCCGAAAGTTAAACTCAGGTAAATTTTTGAAAACTCCAAAACAGAGCTATTGTAAGAAAATAACTACTAAAACTCGTAAATTATTGCACAGCCTACTCGCTCTTCTCATCCGGTTGTTCAGAGTAAATTCCGCTCCATCATATGCTTTTTTTCCTGCGTAAATGCGCGCACTGTCAGCTATGCAATAAAATGATGCCCTCTTCTCTTTCCCTCTCTCTGCGTCTGTGCTTCTCTGTAGTCTAACCTACTTTCGGCGCGTGGACTCTCACATGATCCCCCTCCACTGGCCCGCCTCGTGCCCCCAGGCAGCGGCGCGCGCACTCGCACTCGGCCACGCGCTTTAAGGATGATCCGTTTGCCAGAGCTCGAGCGCGCGTGGGAAAGTGTGGCAGTGTGTCACCACAACAGATTCGTGGGAATCTTTCGCGGTTCCTGCGGCTGCGATTGTTTGCGATTACAGCACAGCGCCCGTTGAAAAAAAAAAATCACAGTATTCTCATCCTTCCTCATAAAACCAAATGTGCTTGACTGCTACCGAGGCTCTTTCAACACAGTTTTACCTAGTGATACATAGTCAAGTAATTCAAAATAAGGTGAAAAGGTCAGAGAAAGTGTAGATCTGTAGATAAATGTTTTATAGGTTTAAAACAGACCAGACCAGCAGAAGGTTATCATATAAGTGCCCGTGTAGTTCTTTCTTCCATACAGTCAGTAAAAACAGTTGAAGACCATTTTTAAAAGGCATCTAACAGTACTATTGTGTGCTTTTAGGTGGTTTTGATTAAGTGAGACATTGCATAAAGCTTTACAATATTTTAGCAAATCTGCACATATCAGTTATGTGTGGATTATACCAGGTTAGCCAAATGGAAATCAAATCTATTAATCACTTACCTTTATTATTTTAGCATCCAAATTTATTCAGAAAAACATGCAAATGAGAAAAAAGCAATGCACAGCAATTAATCCAAGACAGAACTCAATATAAGTATCTTTGCCATATAGCAAACTTTTAATAAAATCTCAAATAGCCTAGAACAGTGTTTCCCAACCTTTTTTTAGTCGCGGCACCGTTTGGAAATTTTAACAAACTTGTGGCACCCTACAACATTAATTCTGTCACAATATTTGAATTTCTAACTTCGATATGATAATTTGAAAAGTATAGATATTCGGTACAACAGGGAAGAACTGCAGAATATAATGTCATACAGATATTTTTAATATTATAAAAAAAA
>NW_015625573.1:280492-311918 GCF_001515625.1 Sinocyclocheilus rhinocerous
CCTGAGCGGTGAACTCATTTTCGGCAGCCGAAATTTCGGTGCATCTCTAATTATTGGCGACATCAGAAATGGCTATTATATAATAGATGCTTTTTTTTTTACATTTTAGCAATTTAAAAATATTAAAAAAGGATTTTTTTACACGGCACCCCTGCTCTCAACAGAGGGCACCCCGGTTGGGAAACACTGGCCTAGAAGAAGAAATTATGTGCAGAAATGTTTAGATAAGTGATGTTAATAATTAAATCTGGTCTTGTTCTATTCAAAAAGCATTTAATCATAATCACAGCAAAAATGCAGTGTTTAATGTTGACAAAGGGGACAACATTGAAATAAGAAACATGGACACTCCTACAAATGAAGGGTCCAAAAGGAGACTGCCATAGAAATGAAAAAAATATATAAAAATTTTTGGGTTCCCCAAAGAACCTTTCTGTGAATTATTCTTAAAAGAATCATTTTTTTTTCTTAGTGTAAGTAACATTTTAAGAATCCTTTTCCACTATAAAGAACATTTTGTGCAATGGAAAGGTTCTATGGATGTTGGAAGGTTCTTCATGGAACCATAGAAGAACTTTTATTTTTAAGAGTATGGCCAATATAAACACAAGTTTTTAAATACAGATATGCCAAATATCTTCTTTTATATCTTGAATCAGAAACTCATCTGAAGTTGGATAAATGCATAATGTTGACATATGCATATTGAGCTCTTTTCCTCTAGATACACCAGCACAGGTTGTGTCTGAGTTCTGAACAAATATTTTTGAATGGCATAAAAACCCTTCTCACATCTCAAAGAACATTATCAAAAAATAAATCACATTTCTGTGAACATCTTGTGTGTATAGGTGAGGGTGACTGAGAGTTGAAGCAAAGTTTGAGAGAAGGCAGGGAGACTGAGTTCATTTCAGGATGCTACTAACAATGACAATAATTATGTGGGATGAAATAACAGGACGTGCGAAAGTATGCGGAAGATAGAAAGGATATGATGTAACCAGGGAGTCTCCATTATGAAATGAGGAGAGAAGAGATTATGGTAAGTAGGTTAGTAGAACAGCGGAAATGCACAGAAGCTGACAGAAAGCTTTTTTCACTCCCTCCTGCATGGCCACTCCTTCTTCTCAGCCTCTGCTTTGTTTCGTTCTAATCTCTCTTAACTCTCTTTTTCTAGACTTATGTTTATGCCCCTTTATTTTGAATGGCACTGTTGTCCCTATCACCATGAACTATTTTGATTCCCTCAGACTTTATCTTTATATATTTTGTCTCGTTTCACCTTTTTTACGCTTTGTTCTCTGTTTTAGAGAACGGGGGAAAATCAGCCTTTGCAACAATGTTTGTGCAGCGTTGTCAAAACAGACCTCCTTGGGGTAAATATATGAACGTTTACGATCCAGAAGCATTGCTTCCCTTTTCATTATTCTTCTGTTTAGATGTATCTTCCTGTTTCAGAGTTTGTTCCTCACCTTCCTGCAGTCTTGAATTGCATATTTTCATTCAAAAGCAGCCCCTTTTCTGTCTTTTTTCTCTATGTGACACACACACACACACACACACAATCACTGACCTCCTGACCATCTGTCTTATATAACCACAGTCTCTTAAATTAGAGCTTGCTCGCTCAGAGAATAGAGCAAAACAGGAGGGAGGCCGCCAGTATGGAGGCACACGGAGAGACAGTGAATGAAGCATCGTTTATATTAAATGTCTGCTAGAAAACATGACAAGAAAGTTATCGTAAAGTGAGATTAGAAGTGCATTATGATCTAATGGTGAATGCATTTCAGGTGGAGTAACAGAGTGGATGAGGTTATGGAGGAATATATTAAACAATCAGTGCTAGTGTGTTTGGCAGTTGATAAAATGTTGGTTTTCAGAAGGGACTATTGTGAATCCAGCTCTCATCAGCGTAATCCCCTCAGCACTCCTCTTCGTTATCTGTTTAATCCGCTGACTCCTCTCCTCTTTCACAGGCTGGATAATCCCTCTCTTTCTCTGCGCGAGGGTGTAATCCAGTTTTACCCTGCCCATCCTCTCCACCATCTTTCTCTTATCCTTTCATCTTCTGTTTCTTTCTCCTCTCCTCCCTTCTGCAGCTCCCCTAATCTTCACCCAGGCTAAAAAATACCCCTTTAAAATCCCTATTACTTCAATTACATTATATAAACTACATTATATTGTACTATAGGAAAGAATGTTCCTAAATGAATCCTTCGGTCCTAGGAGACTTTCAGAATTGTAGTCAGTGTTTATTCCAAACCGTCGTCTCGGGCCTGTTAAAATTTCCTTCGCATACTGTTGCTCATGGTTTCCATGGTCTGCCTCGTCCCAGATGGCTGGAATTGCGTCGTCTGTACGTTTTTTGTTTTGTTTTGTTTAGCAACTAAACACATAAAGCCATGAGTCTCTGTTGACTCTAATTATCAAGAATATTACAAAGAGATGATTAGCTCATTGCTCATCCTCCATATACAATGGATCATTTGGATCATTTTCATACTTTTCTTGAGTGTCTCAAATGAAACTAATGAGCAACAGCATATAATCATCTTAATCTCAGGCTGTTCCTGCAGGGCATCCTCAGTATCATTAAAAAATGTCAGATGACGCTACTTGAAAATAAATTAGTGACTTGCATGCCAGTGTTGTGCGGATTACGGTTCTGGACCAAATAAACATATATTACTCATGCAAGTAAACACAAGCTGCCCAAATGATTTCTTAAGGGACAGACAGTCACAGATGGCATGCTTGCCAGTGGATATACAATACGTCAACGGCTATAACGTCACCATGAAACAACAAAATTAAGTTAAAAGATGGTGAAGAAAATCTTCTGTATAAAATTGTATATATATAATGGTATAAAAAATGGTGCAGTTTATGAATTGTATAAACAAATTATACAATGACTCACAGGGGTCAAATATATAGTTTAGGATAACTTTTATTCAGCAAGGATGCACCAACTCAGCAAAAGTAAAATTATTTTTAATGTTATAAATAGGGATGCACCGATACCGATACTGGTATCGGTATCGGGCCCGATACTGGTCTCCTGTACTCGTACTCGTACTCGTTAAAATGCCCCGATACCAAACGCCGATACCACAGCATGTGATAAGTGCCATATTCAGACAAAGAAACACCAACAACAGAACAACAGACAGCGGAAAGGAGTTAAGGATGTCTGCTACGAAGTATATGTATGCTTCTGAAGGATCATGTGACACTGAAGACTGGAGTAATGGCTGCTCAAATTTCAGCTTTACCATCACAGGAATAGATTACATTTTAAAACATTAAAATAGCAAACAATTTGCAATAATATTTTACAATATCACTATTTTTACTGTATTTTTGATCAAATAAATGCAGCCTTGCAGAGCATATGAGACTTCCTTCAAAATACTTTTTTTTGTAAAAATCTTACTGACCCCAAACTTTTGAATTGTATGTATATTGTTTTAGAAAAAAATCAATAATCAAAATCACCCTCCTTCACACTTATTCTTCTGTCTAATGGTACCACATCTCTTCTCCTGTTCTTTTCCTGTGTTTCTAACAAACACTCAGGTCTATCTCAGATACCAAGTTACTTCCTCCAGCAAGTTAATAGACCTGTTGTCTATAGCTCTCGTGACAGCTGATAACTTTTATCACCTGCTATCTGACATGTAAAAAAAAAAATGCTGTTGTTATAGCAGTTCCCGAAAATGCTGCACGAAAAAGTCATGAAATCATCAGTGTTATCAAGAGATTGACACACAGATGCTACTAAACCTGGCTGTTTACCCAGAAAGTCACACCCTCAATATGAAGTTTATCTTTGCTTTTCTATGAACAATGCCAATTGAACAAAGGGCAAATATAATGCTGACAAATACACGTACTCACATGTCATGAAAATGCAGTGAAATTTCAAATAAACAACCTTTCAGAAGTGATTACATTATTGGTTCATTTTGCATTTGAACCTTTTGTAAAATATGAAACGATCAATTTATTATATCTCCTCGTAATCAAAGTCTATAGTACCCTATACCAAAGTTCATGTTGTTCTACTTTAACAAGACACAAGCGTTGCAACAGCTTGTTATCTGAACAATCATGGGCAGTGGGCACACGGCGCTCATTAACATGACGACCAATTTTTGTTTATCTATTACGAATCAGCACACTCTTAAAAATAAAGGTGCTTCACGATGCCATAGAAGAACCTTTTTGTCTAAATGGATCCATAAAGAACCTTTAACATCTGAAGAACCTTTCTGTTTCTCAAAAGTTTCTTTGTGGCGAAAGAAGGTTCTTCAGATTATAAAAAGGTAAGAAAGAGATGGTTCTTTAAAGAACCTTTGACTGAATGGTTCTTTCTGGAACCAAAAATAGTTCTTCTATGGCATCGCTGTGAAGAACCTTTTGAAGCACCTTTATTTTTAAGAGTGCATGGCGCCCACCCAGTGTCCACCATGACTGACCTACTTTTGAAAATCACACTCACGCATACAAACGCCACGCCACTCCACCAGAAATACACACACTTACAATGACTCACACCTCTTCCACTCATTTGTTGACTTTGTACCGTACTATATATATATATATATATATATATATATGCAAAGATTCTGCAAAATTATGAGCTCAATTTTATTTGGGTTTATTGAGGTCACCTAGTTTATCATATAGTTTGGGTTCTCTTTCAGCAAAGATCAAAAACAGCAATATTGCGGAATGAATTACAAATTAAAGTGGAAATCCAGGCAGTTTTTTTAATTTCATATCACTTTGAACATCTTCACTATCCATCCCTTCCAAGTGCCTTCTTTTTCATCCTTCACTTCTGTAGTCCCCCGTGTCCCAGTTCCACTATCTTTCTTTTTCCCTTGTTGCCTGAAGGAAGTGTGGGACACACTGTCTGTCCATCTCTATCTCTTTATGTCTCCCTCCCTCCCTCCTTTCATCCCTTACCACAAAGCAATAAACATGTGCAGTCGTTTATTTTCCTCTATCCTCTGTGGACGCTTTGCTCCGCTCTCTATCCAGAGAAAGCAGTTAATTACATTGCACCCTTTTCAGTGTGGTCATATGTTGGTCATTTTCTATCACAATGATCATTTTTCACCCCACACATCTGTCATTATTTGATTGAAAAGATGAATGCACATCATAATCTTCTTAGGTAAGCTGAATAGATAATGGCCTCGGTCATTATGTTTGGTATTATTTGCACTCGGGCTTTTAAATCACACAATTCCAATCATTTCCATATTATTTACAATGTAATAGATACTTGGGTGAATGGGAACATTACAATGAGGAGGAAAATAATTCCCAGTAAATAATGCACAGAAAGGGGAGAAAGAAACGTAAATAATGAAATATTAATCTTAAAGAAAGGCACTGGCAATGAAAATACAACTCTTCAATTCTTCAAATAAAACATATTAGTACATACTCTGAAGAAGAAGAAGAAAAAACAGCATCTGAAAATGTCGTAATCTCAAATTAATCCAACCTTGAAACGTCATTCCTTCTTTTGTTGCTTTTCTATTTACGTTTGACAGAATGATGGGGAATTAGATACCTCTGGTGGTGACTTTGGGTACTTCACATTTTGGTTTACATAACAGACGCTTATCCATTCTGCATATAGTCAGGTTAGCGGTTAAACTAAACTGTGTGAACATTATTAGTATTCATCTACCAGTTGCATTAAACGTTGTTGCAAACGTTCAAGCATTTCTACCAGTTAAAGTAGGCAGAGTTTGGGGGGATTTTTCAGTTGACTGCAGAAAATGTATCTTAAGTAAATAAAACCTTTCTTTTTCTTTTTTTAATTATTACATTAATTGTAGTGATTGTTGAATTTTATTCTCTGGTTTATTCAGTGGTAGACAGTTACCATAACACAAAGACTATGATAGCTATAAATCACATTCATTATTCATTTCCATCAATATTCCAAGCCACCATTTCAGTTTCCATTGAAGAGGAACAGCAAAACCAGATAGTAAATGAGAGACTAAGCAAAGTGTGGTTAACATTACAAACAAATATCTGTCAGTGGTTAACATTGTGGCGAATGGAAAACTTTTTCTGTCTATTGGTTGTTTTTTTCCCCCTTTCTCGTCTGGAAAGTGAAGTTTTAGTAGGCCCTTGTGGCTGGAAAGATTAGCCAGGCTAAGCACTTTACAGACATGACAGAAACATAGAGAGCGAGAGATGGACGTTCAGCAAAATGAGGAAGGAGGGAGAGGTGGCTATGACCTACTTAGTAGAGAAAAAGGAAAACACACCCCGGGGATGGTGTAGAAACACCACACATATGCTTTCCAGCATGCATAGACATACTCATTCACACATAACTATATACACTGAGATGTAAATCCACACAGTCAGACGCAGTCCCACAAACTCAAGTGTCACATCTTGGAAGTGGGTTACAAAATCCTATTTACTGCCGACAGTTATCTACATGAGCGGTTCAAGGCCGTGCGGCTCTGACGGTTTGGCAACAGCTGTAGGATCCATTCTATTTTCCGCTGCAACGGGCGCTTCGAGGCAGCTGTGACATTTTCGAATGCGACCGATCGATTAACACTTTTGCCACATCAAAGCATAATAACCGCAATTTATAGTTCATTTACCTGCATTACACCAGCTAAAACAATTTGAAACACAGCCATGTGTGCTTAAGCAACCACAAATTAAATTGTGGAGCAATATGTAATTTCCTGGGAGCAAATCCCATCTGTGCGTCAGAAATTTCCCTTAGAGGACTAAAAATAATCTGCACAGATTTAATTAGGTGCAGCATCATCTATGGGCTTTATAAAACAAGGCAATGCTTGTCTCCAGAGAGATTGGTAACATGTAATGCAAATGTGAAATCAATCATGCTGTAAACAAAATAGCCTACACAGCCTAGTTTTCTTCACAGTGTGAGTCTACAACTGTCATGTCATTTCAAACTCCACTTTACTGTCTTGCTTTGAATTGAACAAAAAGGGGATGTTAGTCTGGATGACCCTATTCACTGGAAAAGAGCATTGTTAACAATCTGCTAAACTTTTCCTTTTGTGTTACACGAAAGAAAGAAAATCATGGGTTTAGAAGGACATGAGTATGATCGATGATAGTATGATATGCAACTAAACTAAGTATTGCTCTTTAGGACTGTTTTAAGGTTACATAGAAAATCCCTGGTAAACAACACACTAATCATATTCTCATGTGTATGATCTTTGACTTGAAAAATGTGTTTGTCTCAAGAAAGAGAAAGCTCTCACATAAATTTTCCATTTCCACAAGAGGCGTTTAGCAGGGCTGTACGTTAACTTTTTTTTCACATAGCACTGGTGCTACAGAGGTTGAAAGTTTTTCGTAGCACGTGCCGCACTGTACAGCCCTGTTTAGGCATGTGTGCGAGCGAAGTCAAACCTGGAGACTTTTAAAATGAGGGCAGCAGAGATAAAGCAAGCTCTGTATGTTTTCTTGGAAAAACCTTGTGATTACAGGCTGTCTTGTGATCAGGACTTGTGATCAAAAATACACTGACTGTTAACAACTTTGTGACAGAAGACAGATTAACATATTGCGTCCTTTTGTTGCACCCTTTTGCACGGAACAAAGTATGATGACCAGTCTGTATCCAGATCAGCTGGTCACCGCAGTCACCCGGATCCAGTACGTATCCAGCCCAGATGGTGGATCAGGACCTAGAGACGACCTCTACAGCCCTGAATGTCAGCGGAGACCAGGACAACTATGAGCCCCAGAGACAGATCCCCAGTGAAGACCTTGGCCCGTATTCACAAAATATCTTAAGGCTAAAAGTAGCTCATAACTCGCCGATTTAGGAGAAAATCTTAAAAATAATGGGCGTCAATCTTAAATTTAGGACTCCTACATTTTTGCTCTAAGCGTTTTAGCACTAAAACTAGCTCCTAAATCTGTGAAACGTTGGGAGTAGTGAAGAGGACTCCTAAATCACTAAGACCAAACCACAAACTATCCTAAAACGGCTGTTGCTGGCAATCTGCCTCGCAATATAAACATTTTAGAAACATTTGATGATAATGACCTTTTAAAAAGGTATCACCTTTGGTTTTGGAGGTTACCCCAACTAATTTTCCTTTCGATTTTATCTTTGTTTTCATTAACCAGTTGGACAAGAAGTAACAGCTGTTCTTGCATCCAGGTTTTTTTTTATTTTAAGTTTGCATGTATTACTATCAGCCATGATTATTCTACTCTGTTAATGTTTATATGCATATCCGCTAATTGTTTTTGAGAAGCATACATGTAAGAGGCTGACAATAAGCTGAACATATTTGTTTAATTAGTGACACTTATCCTGCATTTTTAACCTTTATTTGAATACAGCAACATAATATTGTGCTCTTCAATATTTCTATGAATAAATCTCTGACAGAGACTATCAGCCAATCACCGTGTGCATAGTTAGTATGCTGACATCATCCATAGCAACGAGGTCAACCCCGCCCTTACTCTTAGCTTAAGACTTCTCTCTATTCCTTAGTAAATGTTTGTCTCAGCAGCTTTGTGAATAGGTTTTAAGAGAAAACTCTTAGCTAAAAACTTTTACTGCTATTTAGGAGAACTCTTAGTGGTAAGATAAAATGTTTTGTGAATACGGGCCCTTGTCTCCTAGATGGTCACCGGGACCAGACCACAAGAACCAGATGAGTCCTCTGCACAATGTGACTTTGCTGCAGCCTGGAATTGAACTGCTGGTTTCGTCTGGTCAGAGGAGAATGACATATTCAGTGATAAATTTATGAATTTTCATTTTTGGGTAAATTATCTCTTTAGCAATAAAAGAGGATGAGGGTTGGTACACAGGTGATGGTGCTCAGTTTTTTCTTTTACTGTGTGTGCTACATGTGCCTTCTGTGCCCAATGAGTGTCATGATGCCATCTTGTGCTGATGATCTAGTCGATATCAGCAATGAGGGACTCAGGTTTCTGGGTCAGCGAAGATTGGGAGGATGGCAGAACAGACAATGAACCTCTCAACTTCCTTCAGGTTGTATGTGAGCAGATGACACACCTTGTTTTGCATGTAACATAAAGCAGTAAACAAGATCACCGATGCAAACAATATAGTGCAACTCTTTTTCACGATCAAATTTATTTCCAAACAAAGGCTTTTGTGTCCATGTTCTTGCTTTTTTATGAGATCATATTAATTTGCTAGAGGGTACTGGGTTAATTTTCATTTCAAGTTTTCTGAAATGATTAATATGTTTTGGAATATTTTCTTCACACTGTATAATGACTTTCATTCAGCTATTAGAGAACTTTTACCCTGCCAATAAATTCACATTTTTAATTAATTTATCAGACATTTGTTTACAAAGGAGCTTGCAGGCGAACTATATATTTATCCTGTGTTCCCTGGGAATTGATCCCATGACCCTGATGTTGGTTGTGCAATGCTCTAATTGATGAGCTACAAAGAGTCTGACAATGCATGTCAGTCATAAATTGCAGATGATACATTGTGGTCATGTATTCACACTTCAGCTGGAACCTGATTCTGGAGCTCTGATGTCTCATGTAATTACTACCAGAACAGCAAATCCTGGAAGGTGTCTGGCCCAGATCTGGCAGAACCTCATCTCTCCAATAAAAAAAGGAGGATAGAGTGACCTCAATTGTCACCTTAATAACATCTGAGAGTGAACCTCTTGGCTCTTGTTTCTGCTGTGTCACAGAGGGAGTCTCAATAATTCATTAGCCTTGACATTTCATAATACCATAGATTATACCTTTGATACCTTAAATATAGAAAAAAAGTTTCTTTTTTGTTTTGTAGGTATTTAGTAGTTGTGTTGAAATCTTTTAAGCTGGTGACATAATGGGGGAGATTAAACTGATTAGTGTTAAATTGAGTGAAATTGAGACAATTACAATTCACCAAAGGTTCACTGATTAAATTAAGTCAATCTCTCTTTGTCTTATTAGTGTTTAACAGTGTTTATTTGAGCCTAGGAGTAATGGATATCATCCTCTATATAAAAATACTGACACAACTAAGGAGCTTGATTTAAATTAAACCATAAATTAAATAAAAATGTAGATAATATTTGAATTGAGCTGTATGATGACACAGTTGTCTTCTGTAGAGCTGCTTTATAGCTGAATCAAATTTGTTTGATAATTCATGAACTTTAGACAGTTATTGAACTGAACTGAATAAACACAAACTGACTTGAGCTGGATAAAGAGACTACTGTCCTTTTTTTTTTTTTAGAGCTGGTCAGAATGCTTTTCGGTGGCCTCCTGTTGAAGTGCCTCAGCTGCTAATCATGTCACTGGCGACTGACACACTGAAAGCTCGTTTAAACAAGTGTGAGTGTGCTTGAGAATTTTAAGTACATGTCTTGGACAAAGGGATACCTTGTCAAATAAATGAGCTCCATGTTTTATGTGAAGAGGATATGTGTAAAACAGTCCACTCTTATCTCTGTTATAGACTGAACTTGACCTCTGTATCCGACAACCCTCTGCCTTCCAACTATCCAGTACGTTCAATACAGAAAAAATGGGCATTCTGCAGTCTTACATGTGATTATTTGACAAAGTCTGTGTGTCAGTCAGGTGCCATTGAGTGTTTTTGAAAATGTGGGTGTTTAAAGCACTGTGAATGCCTTCTGTATTGAATAAACTACATAAAAATGTCAAAGAGACTATCATGTATATTATTATGAAAATATGACATTTTAAATAAACACTAAAGACTGCATCTGGAAATTGAGTGAATTTCCATACATTTAATGACACAAATCAAATCATGCGTAGACTTGAGGGAGTCCCACTTCAGGAGCTCTGTGAATTTGTGCATGACACTTATTCAGCTTCGTTTGATTACAGATTATTGCAGTCGGACGGCTCTGAATTACTCTCGGGGGCTGTGTTTCTTGAAAATATGAACATAGTGCTCTCCTCCACTGTCTAACTCAATGATCTATATGAAGTAACGAGTTCTCCTGTTTACAAATCAACATGTGCCTGAACAGAATGTCAGCAGACTGTTGTTATAGCAACACGGTCTCTCAGGAAATCCAGAACATATCCATATTTATACATTTTTGACCATTTGCTATTAAATATATATATAAATGTAGCCTATTTATTGAAATATTATTCTATATAATTACATCTTTTTTTTAGCCATATAGTTTAATTAAAGTTATGTTGGCATAGTATATTAAACAGTCATTATGACAGATAATATTCTTTTGTTGTAACTCATTTTCTTTAGATCATCCAAAATAAAACTGTTTTAACCACTGAAGTATGGAAAAGGTGGGTTCAAGAGAGAATGTTACATTCACCAGCGATCAACATTTTAACCCAATTTACAACAATCACCCTATTTACTTAGTACTAATCAAGTTAGGATGGTTTGATTTGAATGGGGCAGATCATCTCTGCCTACCATTTAAGTGGCACAAATGTTGTGATTAACATTTAGATGCATTTACTCCATAATTCCCTCTAGTCCTTTGTTCACTTTATGTAATATTAATTAAAAGCAGTTGATTGGACTGCAGATGACAACCTGACATATTACAAAAGGTTTGATATTGTCCATCACTTCTACAGTGGGGTCTGAAAGTCTGAGAAAATTGTTATTTTTCTTCATTTTCTTCAAAAAAGAAGAAGAAGAAGAAAAAAAGAGTTTTCAGTTAGATTTTGAATCCAGATTGATAATGTTGCCTCACACTGTTAGGCTATTATATCTGTGAGAAGGATAACACTGCCACCGTGTGGATATCTGTTGTATCAGCAGCACTTTTCAAGAGAATAGGATGCATAGACGAATTGTAAATTCGAATCAGTAAATGTAAATAATCTGCTGAGACTATACATGCAATATAGGAGTACATTCATATTAAAGCATAATATTTAATATGAGGCTTGTAGATCAAATATATGAGCTTGACCCAATTTTGCTATTAATCAGGCTATTTTAGTTGCTTGGATGACCATGATTTGTAGCTAGTAAGCTTGTGTGTGTTTGATACGCGAGTAGTGGTTTAATTCCAAACACATTGCCTGTAAACAGCATCAACAAAAGGATTTATTATACTGACCTTCGTTTTTCACTTGAGGCTCCAGGTGAGCTTGTTAAAATTCCACTTCTATGTCAAATCCCGATGAGGGAACATGAATTTGTCTGGCAATAGATTGGTAGAAATAAATACCCAGAGCTTCAGGGTTGGAAAACAATATAAAGTTGTGGCTCAGATTCATTGCAAGATCTGTTTGGCATTTTCAAGCTCATGTCTACAGTCATGCTTGTTATCAGACGACCACAAATTATTCTGTGGTGTAATAACCAAACAGTGCAGGCTGCTATAAAGAACCACTGAGGTGATGAGTACTGATCTCAGAACACTTATTGGCTTTTGAATCGAAATGAATAAAGCACTCTGTACCAGTACTCTTGAGATCCGTCACATTTATGGTTTATATACTGTGTCTAAAACAACAGGACAGTCCAAAGGCAGAAGGACAGGAAGAACTGAAACATATACCACTTAAAAATGAGCAATTGCTCAAATAAAACTGAACTGCAAGCAAACCCAACATTACTCTCTTTTCTGAGATATTGATATTTGTCTTGTAGAACAGGGTTTCTCACCTTGTCTTATGTATCTCTTCAACCCCTTCAATAAGATCCAAGTAGCCCTTCATAATATCCCTTAGTAATAAACAACAACAAAAATAATGCAATGCACCAGAAAAACTTAAAGAAAAAAACAAAGAGCAGTTAGGTTCTTGGTGGTTTATTAGAACAGGAAATGATAACAGAGCACAGTCTCCATGCTCAATGACAGCCAGAACTGAGGACAATGAGTTTCCAAATGCAAAAATGTGTGTACGCATGTATAAGTACAGTGGGATCCAAAAGTCAGAAAACTTTGTAAATTTGGTTGTTTTAGCATTTGGAGCAATTTTCAACAAAGAACCTTTATTGCACAAAATAAATAAGAAATATTTAAGATTTAGCACTATTTCATGGTCACTAACAGATAAGAACATTTTGGTCATTTTTCATGTGACTCTGTAGAGACGGTAAGATGTTATTACTTCCATTGAAACAAGATGCTCTCTGGATCATTTCAATTCATGCTGAAGAACAATCATCAGGTTTTACACAAACTATTGAGAGCTGCTGGTAAAGCAAAAGAGGGACAAACTGAATACAAAGACATTTTGATATGTCAGTTTTTCAGTTAAACTTTTCACTTAAATTATCATGCTAATAATATAATTTGTAATAAGAAAAATGCAAAAGAGAACATTTTGGACCCCACTGTCCAAGTGATCTTGAGTGTTTGTGTGCACGTGTCTTTATGTGCATTTGTGCTGTTGATTTGGAAAGCATGCATGTGACTGTCTGATTGGTGGACAATATTAGGGCACACAGTAGCATGTCGTGTTGAAGTACACGCTACATCTGTGGACTTCAGACCGAGGCTGTGTTCATGCAGGTAGTTCACTTAAATTACATTTAAGCACTGAAATAATTATGTACACTGAAGGGGACACGACTTGTCATTTAATGACAATGGACCCAGTAACACGAACAGTCTCCGGTGCGAGACAAATCAGAAATCCATCACAGTTAACAGAAGACTTGGCTCTTTCGCAAAAGTGTTTTTCTTCTTCTCTTTCTTTCAGGAGAAATGACTCCAATCCAATTTTTTAAAGAAAAGAAGGCTTTGCACAGTTCAGAAACCAGGATCAAACACTGAAATTCAGGTCACAGTCGCAGTATAATCATTGTCGTTGAAAACATTCACACACCAGAGAGCAAATCAAATCACTTGCATGAACTCAATAAACCAACCTAAAACATTACCACAAAACAAACAAATAAACAAATATAAAAATGAAGGTATCAGTACTGGCTACTATATTCTCTACAATTTACAAAAAAATTCAAACTCCGTTTGTGCTTGTCAGATGTCAGCTTTTTCATACTGAAAGCATGTCATTTCTAAACAAACCATTTCTTTCTTTGTGTTTGCACATTTCGTTGGGTGGCCCATTAGCTGTGGCAGTTTGTGGCTGGGGGGACGTCAAAAAAAAAAAAAATCTAAGGGCTTTAAAAGAAAAAGCAGAGAAGAAAAAAAAAAAAACAGCCCAGACAACGAGAAAGCCCCGAGCACACTGTCTTCACTGTTCATAGACAGAATTTTAATTGGAAAATTGAGAGTAGGGAGCTTTCTAAAACAGGGCTAGATATATTCTGTCCAAACAAAACCCTAGCAGAGTTTTTATGGCCGATTCTATTTCTTGCTTGAGAGAATTACGACATAGGAAAACAGTGAAACAACCCTCGTTTATTTTCTTTTCCGGGAACACATTTTATAGAGCTCCGCAGCAAATTAACTCCACTTCACTGCTTCAAAATCTCGTGCGAATTAACCCCGGCAGTGTTTGGAGATTGCGTACAGGGTTTCACAATAAGTATTACCTGTGTTTGCTGCTTGTTTTTGGTTTATTCCGGGGAATATTACTTATATGGGATGAGGTCGGGAAGATGACTTGCTGCTTGAGTTTTGCTGCCCACATCTCAGGCGATTGCTTTGTAAAATCTGGCTGTGTGAGTAAGCAAGTGGGTGCATGTGTTTCTGCACGTCTCTCACGATCATCTCTAGGCTTTATCAGGCCTAGATAGACTTAGCGTAATCACGCATGTTTTGCCTAATGGTGCAATAGAGTGAAAAGATAGTGAGAGGGAAGCAGGGCGAGCGCATGCACAGGTGGGCAGACCTTTTTTCAGCACATAGTGGGCCTCAGTCTGTATGAGGGTAGAACAGTTCCAAAATGAACAGATGAGCTGGGTTACAATAAAAAAACAGCGGCAATAATGTTGATTGTGTAAAAATCACACACAGAGTTTTGAACTCAGTCATGCATTGGCACTTAAAACCTATAAATTAAACACTTCAATAATTGCTTTAATGTTCAGCTTCAATGGGTTTCATCCATCCACATGCAAAAAAAAAAAAACACTCCTACCCTGTGCCCTTAAATCCTCTCTCTGTTATCACTACAACAGACTTTTCATTTGGAACACTGCCTGTTTTTAAACCAACATATACTTAGTGTTGATGTATTGTTGATTATAGGACCACTAAATATTTGATGTCAAACCCTCTCATGGACCATTTTCACATTTTTGGGTTTGGAATATAAACAATAGCAGGGTAGACTTCTAGTGAAATAAATGTGAGACCATAGCAAATGTTATTTTTGCATTACCATTTGTTTCAACAGTACAAGAATAAAATCAATATTGTATTTCCATGACTTTCTAAAAGAAGAAGTAGAAGTAAAACAAGGATTGATTATGGCAGTCAGGAGAGAGAAAGATGTCAAATTGACCATCAATCCCTTAGAAATCGCACTGCAGCAGTGTTTACGATTTATTTTGTAATTAAATGCCAGGCAAATGTAACAAATGTATAGTGTTATACTCTACTATTTAACATTTTGTTTTTGAAAAAGTCTCTTATGCTGACCAAGGCTGCATTTATTTGATACAAAAATTTAAAATAACAGTTTTCTATTTAAATATATGACTGCAAAACTGAATTTTCAGCAGCCAATATTCCAGTCTTCAGTGTCATATGATCCTTCTGAAATCATAAAAGTATGAATGTCTTTAAATAAAACTTAAAATTAAAATTAAAACATTTTTACAATGTTAATTACTCCAGAAATGCGTCATCTCACACTGTGAAAAGGGTCCATTGAGCACTAAGTAAAAAAAATTAAAATTAAAATAAAAAAAATCTATGCATTATGCAGAGTGCATTATGCATTACTGCCCTCTAGTGGACACACTCAGGTAATGCTTAGTAAATTACGGGTGCCTCACGGGAAGAAAGCAGAGATAACGTCGTTCACTGAGAGGTGAATGAATTGAATAGTACACTATTTCTTTCTTGCCTCCCGTGGGGTTTACAACCCTGAAACAAACAAACAGCAATCCAAAGAGAGCCAGAGGAAACTGAACAATGGCTGAAGTGGGCCCAGTGCCATTGCGAGCCCAGTGGGTCAGATTTTTTTGCTCTCCATCTAAATGTAACATTGTACTCGTCTGATTCTGTGAGGTTTGTGAAAGCTGGCAGTGAGGGGGGACCCAGAGGGGTCCGATCTTGTCTGGCTCCTCATTGACATTCTCCTGGGCTGGGCTGATGGCTAGGCCATGACTCTTAACGGCTATTTGTTGGGATGGTCTTCTTTGGCTGGGCCGCACAAAGACACCCAGTGTCAGTGAGACACTCTGAATGCAGCTCCCTAGCGGCCCGACTCGGCCCAGACAACCGAGCTCACATTTGACTCAATGGACTGCAGAGAGAACGAAGCCAGGCTGAGCGAAAGAAAGAGAAAGTGTTGCAAATGCTCTGCTCTAATGCTAGCATGTGTAGGGTATGTAAACACACTAAACGTCTTGGTTTTTAAGATACACCACAAAATAAATGGGTCCACCCAACAACATATTTCCACAGTGTTTCCCTGCTCCGTCCAGAAAGCATGATTCCATGATTTTTGGCGAATGCTTTTTTCCATGACCCATTTAAATCTGATATTCCAGCACACAAGTCTTTAAAGTCACATGGCAGTTGTCTTGATTGCTTCCTGACACATAATAGGTTAAGAGATGGAGGGATAGTCAGTAATTTGACATCAGACCACTTAAGAAACTCCAGTGTTGGTCGGCCATTTTGCTTTCATATCAAGCCTAGCCGACAAGCACATTTTAATCCCTGTTTTGGCGTGGCTCACATACACATACAAACAGACACAAGGAAGTTTGAGCTTGTCTGCAAAGGCCCCGGATGCACAAAAGAAGCATCCACAGGTGCAAACATAAAGCAAGAGAGGTGAAAGCGAAACGGATCACTTCCACTGAAAGGTGCACAGAGTGTGAGATTACACAGAGAGCCAATCCACAACCGCTTCGCTATGCTAAACAGTCAACGTAGCCGTTTGCAGGATTATGATTATGTATTTCACCTCCCATCACCCAACGCATCCGTTTTCCTAAGTGATCCTTCCGCTTCATAAGACAGGGCGTGATAGAAGCCGCTAACGTGCTAAGTGGTGTCACCCTGCAGGCAGGGGAGGATAGCGGCTTTAACACAAACCATTAACGCTCTCGTTCTCTCACTCTCGGTAGTCCTAGAGCTCAGCCACTGGTGGGGGACTTGAAAGACACTGGATGGCAGTGAGAGAGGATAGGAAGGGCAGGATTACAGAAGGAGTCTGAGTCTTGAGGGTGATGGGACGGTGAACGGGCCTGGACCACTCACTGGCCATTTGGGTTGCGCTCACTTTTCACCAGCAGGTGGCTGTAGTCCTGTATCTCATTAAGCCCCCGCTGAGTGTGATGACCTGGCCGTACTAACGCTGCATTAGTGCGCGGCTGTATTGGATATGGGTGGTGGCCAGAAGGAGTCGCGTTGTTGCTATTGAAGTTGAGTCCGTCGCGGGACCATCGCAGATGGTCGCCATAATCCGACTGTGTGGTAGGAGCCGAAACCACCCTCCTGCGGTCAGGTGAGTCCTGAGGTGTTGCCGGATAGTTGTATTCACCAGCAGAGTTGCGAGTAGGTGGGGCGGACGGTCGCCCACCCTGCTCCCGCTGATTCGATGGATGCGAGAGGATGAGGTACCGCTGACGCTCCGAATGAGGAGGAACATCACCCGATCCCTCTTGCCGCCCACCTTGCAGGTATCTGGAGCTCAAGTAAATGACCGCTGAGCTCGCTGGGCAGGGTGTCCCTGTCTGTGCGAGGAAAGTATGGCTCTGGTCCCAATCGCAGTCTGTGAGATGGACATTAGGAGTGGGACGTTTCTGCTGTAGAGGCGTCTGTTCTGGAGTGGGAAGTCCTGGGTCGATGTCTCCAGATTTTGGCCAGCCGTTGGTGAACATGTTCTCAACCTGCGAGCGGGGTCGTTCGCTGCCGCTGATACGTGTCACGCTGATCACGGAACCGCTGCGGCCGTGTCCCAGCATGCTCTGCTCCTTGTCACTCTTGCGACGACTCCCCATGCCAGATCCACTGGCTCTGGAGTGCTGGCGGTGCTTGAGGCTCATTATCCAACATACCATCAGACCTGACAGCGCCACCCCGGTGGCAAACGCTGAAACCGCTGACAACACCAGCAAGTTCACGGACACCAAGCCATCTGGTTCCTCGATGAAACTCTCCTGCAGAAGACCTAAACATGTGGAAAGAATAACAGTGAGCATAAAGAACACTTTTATAACTGACAAAGATTTACAAAATTAAATGACCTTGAGTTGTTTATTTTTTTTTAAGTAAAAAAAAAAGTCATTTTATTTTTCTATGAGGTTGAAGAATGCATGAGTGAAGGAAAATAGCAGACTAATTGCACTCATTACTACCTAAAGTAGATGTTGATTTTAGCAGCTGTAATAACTCTTCCTGACTGAAAGCATCTAGGATTCAAGGATTCAAAGCGTTTATTGTCATATGCCCAGTGAGGAAAACAAGTTTCCCTGAGCAATGAAATTCTTACTTTGCTGTCCACAATGAATGCCAAGACAGTGCAAAACTATACACACACATACACAAACTATACACACATACATACATGATCTATCATCAATTACGTGTGTTGGAACATTAACTTTTAGAAACTTCTATAGAACTGAATAATTCGGACAAATATTGAAACTTTTAAGTCGTATTCACCGATTAAAAAGTGCCCTGGGTGTGATAGATTTTAAAGACAGTACAGATGGATGAGAGCAATGGATACCATTCACTTTGAAATGGCAGAAGACTTATGTTCTCAGAAGAGCACCAATGAATTATTGATGACGACAAAACAGACGGGCATAAAAATATCAAAATCTAAAATAATCTATCTATCTATCTATCTATCTAATCTATAGTGTTATGTTGAAAAAAAAAAAGGTTCTGGAAATGTTTTTGTTCAACTACCCAAAAGTCAAAATCTAAAGGCAATATCTTATTAATTACAGGAAACTCAATAAAACAGGAGGGAAGTTCTTACAGTCACAACAATAAGAACCAACATCATGAAATGGCTTAGCAGATGAAACGCTCTTGAAACAAATTAATTTAACTGGCAAATTTAGCAGATGAAACGCTCTTGAAACAAATTAATTTAACTGGCAAATTTATCACAATAAAGACAAATGGTAACCATTTAACATTGGTGAAAATAAACAGCCTTAATTAGCACTTACAGCGGTTTGCTTAAGAACTCAAATAAAATGAGAGAGAAGGCACAATCAATAAAAAAAATGTGCTATGATAATTAGCGCATAATAGCTGCATCAGTGTGGGTGTTTGTCTGCAAGACTCTGCTGAATTAAAAGATATATTAGCTGTAGTTCGGCACCAGGGAAAGGAACTTACAGCACAATGTCAGTCATTTCATTGGGAGATGAAATATGACAGAGTGCCTATCAATTTTCTGGTGATATACATGTTTACTTCTCAGTATTCATTTTGGAGGGACAGACCACATTACCGAAACGACACCTCAAATCAATCAATGCATTCATGTGGATGCTGAGTCAGTGTCTGGTTCTTCCTCAGTCCTTTTCTCTCTCTTTCTCTTGTACAAGTCTCTCTCTCACCCTCCCTCATTGTGTGTTTATCTCTGTCTCTGCCCTGGTACCACTCTCTGTCTGTTTTGTTTGTGGTGTGATGGCATTATGTTTATTCTATCACAGACAGATACCAGGTGCTTGTAACTTTTCCCGGCATGCTAACTGCTGTCTAAAGGGCAGTAAACTATCGTTTTTTGTTTTTGTCATCTTTATGATTAACTTTTTGGCTGCTGCTGGTGGCTTGTGGCTGCACTGCTGTTAGAAGTTGGATAAACATTGTTGGCATGGGGCAGTTCACTTCACGAACCACTGACTAAAACAGTGACTTGTTTATGCTGTCGCAAACCACTTGGCATTCACAAGGGCCCCATCATGTATCAGGAACCGGGGTCCTGAAGGGATGTGGTAAAAGGGTGGGATGCAAGATGATGCTATTTTCTAGGTTGTTTATGTTCATACACTGTGGTGTTTACTTTCAGTGGCATGAGGTAACGGGGTGGAAGATGAAGTGATGTTTGATTGCTTGAAGACTTCACTTCTCTGTGAGATACACTTTGTGAACTTTTCGAACAAACTCTGGAGTGGAAACAAATGGAAATTCAAATGTGCCAGTAACACATTACAATAAGTTACAATAATCCATTAACATTAATGCATTAGGTATCATGAACCAACAATTAAAAGCATTTATTACTGTAGTTTCTTTTAATACACATATTTATGGCAACCATTTAGCACATATACATATAAAATTATATATAATAGCACTAAATTGTAATAAAACACACAAACTATTGTTCATTGTTTAAAATGTTTTAAATAGTTAAATTTTCCATGTTAGTTCATAATACATTAATTTATACAATTTTAAAGGCTAAAAATAGTTTAGTATATGTAGATAGAATAGTATTTAGAAATTACCATTAACCAGGATTATTAAATTCTGTAAAAGTATTGCTCATTGTTCGTTCATGATACCTAATGCATAGGAGTGGAAAAAAGTACAGAGAAATTGTATTTAAGTACTGGTACTATGTCAAAATGCTAATCAATTAAAAGTATCTAACCAAAAATGTATTTGAGTGTAAGTAAAATATATCCATATTAATGTATATTTATGCAATTTTTAAAATAAAATGTAAAAGTAAGAAATTGTATTTAAGTACTGGGACTGTCAAAATGCTAATCAATTAAAAGTATCTAACCAAAAATGTATTTGAGTGTAAGTAAAATATATCCATATTAATGTATATTTATGCAATTTTTAAAATAAAATGTAAAAGTAAAAAAAAAAAATTTCATAGTTCGGGCAATATTAGTTTTACAAGAAATAAATTCACAAATGCACACTTTACAAAAAATTGGGAATAGTGTAGCATTCTGGAAACTTTGTATAGTATGTAAATCAAATCAAATTCTAATCTTGCATACTTAATTTGTATTGGTATGCAAATGAAGATTCAATATTTAAACTACAAAATACATCTAGTTTTGCTATTTGGTTTCTGTTCTCTCGTAATCAACCGCAACCACAGATGCTGTCGCTAGAACTTAACTTGTATTTAACCTGGAATAGTCTTTTTAGTCATGAATGATGATCTGAAAAATATGTACTTTTAATGTCTAAATGATACTGCAAGAAGTAAAAACAATCAAAATGAACCTTATCGTAAACTTATCTTTTGAAAGCACACCTGAGGTCATGAAGAACTCGCTGAGAGCCGTCCTCTCCAAAAACACAATCTTGTTTGCAAGCAGCACTAAAACACACATCAAACGCTCTTTGTATATACTTGAGTCACTTTTTTCCTGGGCACAGCCCTGATGTTGCCTCAGATAGATATTACCCAAACCACACGGGCCTTTCTCCGTAATGAAAGAGACGCATTAAAACGTCCGCCTGTCTGGAGGGCCACCTCTCATTCTTTCTCCCCTCTCGCCTGCAATGTGTCCATCCCTTTTTACAGTAAGAAGATGGTGCATGCATGCAATGAATAGATCAGGGCCATTATAGATGTTGCCTTTGTAGTCACTCAGCTTTGTCGTGACGGGAAACAAAACACGCAGACGGGAGCGGACATAGAGCGAGAGATAGTCCCAGGCACTGTTTCTTTCTTTTCCTCATTCCCGACGGGGTGACAGAAACCCCCTTTATCCCCATTCACTTATTAAAGCTTAATGGAAGGCAGCCGGACTGTCAGGCTGAGGCGCAGCGAGCACGTCTTGAGCTGGAAGCTCCAATTACAGCCGAACAATGGTGGTGGAGCAGTCTAGTTAGCGTTGGTCTTCGGAAGGCAATAGGCCAAGTGCTAAAAGACTCAGAGCCCAGGGACTAACTGCCTTGCTTTTGCCTCTTTTTTCCCCGGGTCTATTCACTAGCAGTTTGATGTTTGTTGCTTATCGCTCTCCATCTCTGTGCACATCATCTCCCGCTCATCTCTCCCTCTCTGTGCCACGTCCTTTCATCTTCTGCTGGCTGTCTGTCTCCGGGGATGTACCCTTATTCTTTTATTCCCTGTATCACTCTATTGCTCTCGGTCTCTCTTTTCAACCTGTAAGCAGAGAGGCGGCTAATGAAATGCTAGCAGTGTTCGGTTTCTTGTTGAGATCGTGTCATTAAAAACCTCAGGTGTAATATGGATTTTCTTCTAGAAAATAAGCAACCTTCCCGAGCTTTATTAATTACCCGACCTTCAAGCGAGGGTGAGACAGTTTAGTGTGTTGAAAACAGACTCTTATCGGCTGTGCTTATGTAACACAAACTTAATCATGCAGTAGTTTTCTGCACTATGTTAGATTCTGCTGTGTGTGTGTTAGTTTGTGTAGTGTTTCATGTTAGCACGAGGCCTTACATGCGAGTGTGTGCATTTGTATGTGTGTGTGTAGCAGTGGCTTATGGTTCACTGCCTTTACTCATTATCTTTTCTCTTTCTATCTCTTGTATATATCTTGAATATATCTCTTATATTCTCTTGCCTTCGCTCTTGTTCTCTATCTCTCATACACACACACACACACACACACACACACACATAAACTTCTCTGCAGAAACGCTGCAGGCTATTCTCTATCTGCCAATCCTCTCTCTCTTTCTGGTTCTCGACATGTCAGCCATCTTTTGCTGTATTCAAGCCTCACTGTTGCCATTGCTTTGTGTTAAGCATGCCGAAAAGACCAGCAGTTCTGGTCACCAGCATATGTTTTAGAGTTTTAGATGCTGGTATGGTGGCATCCCTATAGGGAGAAACACTGATATTTAAGTTGTTTTTCAGTGAGCTCTTAACCAATTCATGTGAAATGGATCATTTCATTTGATAAGGTCTGACTCAAAAGAATAATTAATTCATGAATTTTACATTGTTTACTTCTTTCAATACATCCCATTTTAAGTCAGTAACAACTAAATTTTTTGTCTGTTCCTCACACAAAGCTGACTTTAGAAATATGACTTTAGAAGACTTGGAGTATAGCCAAATAGTAATACGAACTACTTTTATGATACTTTTTTTGCCATTTAGGAGGTTTTGGAACACTAGTCCTCATTCACTTCCAATATATGGTTAAATCTGCAACCTAAAATTCATATTTTTGTTCTATGGAAGAAAAAAGTCATAAAGGTTTAGAACAACATGATGACAGAAGTTTAATTTGTGGGTGAACTATTACCTTGAAGGGATAGATCACCCAAAAATTTAAATTCTATCATCATTTTCTTATGTTTCAAACCTGTATGACTTTTTGTCTTCTGCAGAACACGGCAGATTATACTCTTTTATCCATACAATGAAAGTCAATGGGGTCCAAAACAACATTAGATCACACACATTCATTGTATGGAAACAAAAAACACAAAAACATTTTTCAAAATATCTTCTACTGAAGAAAAAAGTTTGGAACAACATGAGGTTGAGAAAGTTATGACAATTTTTGTTGCTGGGTGAACTATCCTACCTTGGTCAACCAGCAAAACTGGACCTAAAGAACATTAAAGGGGTCATATGATGCTGCTAAAAAGAACATTATTTTGTGTATTTGGTGTAATGAAATGTGTTTATGCGGTTTAAAGTTAAAAAAACACATTATTTTCCACATACTGTACATTATTGTTTCTCCTCTATGCCCCGCCTTTTTGAAACGCGTCGATTTTTACAAAACAACGAGCCGTTTTAGGTAGGTGTGGCTAACTCTTAACTTTTATAAAGAATATCTCTTTGGATTTGAGACTTTAGTCTTTACAACTTTACAGATCTTCTTTATGCACCAAGAGCTTGTAACACTCCAAAGAGAAAGAAAAAAATGAAATTGCATCATATGACCCCTTTAAACGAAGTAATATGGCCTTGTCAGCAAGGAAGCCATGCATAAAAGCTTCCCCAACAAAATGTTCAAACTTTTTAAACACGTCTGTTTCCAAACAGGGTGTTTACAGAAAGATAGTAGTGAAGACATTTATGGCTTCTTAGCTTACACTTTAAAAGTCAGACTCCCAGATCAGTATACAGCCAGCAGGTTTCCATACGTCTGCATGTGTTCTCAATTAACTCTTCTATAATTTTCAATAAGAGAGAGCTGCTCATGGCCTATAGCACTGCAATAAGGTGAAAGGCTTCCTGGCACCGGTTCAGGGTTTCTAATTCCAACATAATTGTGCACGCTACAGTCCACAATGTCTGACGATGATTAACATGAGACTAAATAGAAAGGACTGTTTGAAATAACGAGGGGTGTTGAGCTGGGGGCGAGCTCAGGATATGAGCCACCCCACCGGAGCCCAAT
This sequence comes from Sinocyclocheilus rhinocerous, assembly GCF_001515625.1. NCBI lineage: Eukaryota > Metazoa > Chordata > Actinopteri > Cypriniformes > Cyprinidae > Sinocyclocheilus > Sinocyclocheilus rhinocerous. The sequence goes on from NW_015625573.1 coordinate 304,944, forward strand.
GTTAAGAGAAACGGTCTGCTGCTAAAACACTGTTGCCTATTGTCGCTTGCTCACCTTTTCCACATTCTGCAGACGCCGCCTAGTCAGCTGCAATTAATTGTAGTCAATTAGTGCATAGTTTTTCAACATAGCTTTCCCCATTCGCAGCAACCGCTGCTGACAAACACTAATGAGGATGCAGATGAGTGCCGGTTCAGCTGTGTTAAATTTATCAATTAACAAGTATGGAAGTGTGTCCTGCATTGCAATACCACAGATGTGGCTGATGGAGGCTCTACTGTAACAAGAGGTTTGCTGGTAAATTGATAGCCTCAATTTAGGGTTGAATGGCGAGAACTCTCAAATGAAATATTAAAAAATATTTGACATTTCCAGCATGGGTTATTAATTCAGAAAGCGACCCGGTGCTATTAGTCTAGCCAACTGCAATTGCAAAGCATGACATCTGCATTCACCACAATCACGAAACCTCCAATTTCAAGTTAATCTTTCCAGCATGCTCAAGACTGTAAATTCTGTCTGTCAGTGCTCCGCATATGACTGTATTTTACCAGCTGCTAAAAACACCTCCTTATTTGTATTAAGTTAAAACTCCTGTACTGATGGTTTGCCTCTATGACGGAGATGTTGAGTTTTCAGGCTGTCTGGCTGAGGTGGAATCATTTTTTCCACACATTTACTGAATTAAGAAACTTTTCTGGATCATTCACGATCTGCTGTGGTGGCTCAAAATGTCTCTTTCATGCTTGTCAAACAGAGACTCAATAGAGACACAGGTCCCTGGCTCGATGAACTGAGCAAAATCCTCTTTAGGATGATCGATACAGCTTGTTCGCATTAAGCGTGTGTGTGTGAGAGAAAAATGGTGCCACTGCATCTGTGGGTGCATGCAAGGTATTTCTAAGGCTGAGATGATTTGCTCAATGTTTTTGTGTGTCTCTGACACACACACACACACACACCTGTCTGAGCTATCACTTTCACCCAGTCATGATGATCTGTGGCGGAGAGATTCTTCATGCCCTGTCAACATGCCTGGCATGGTTCAAGCCACGGCAACATCCTCAACACCACAACAGGCGGCTCGTCGTGCTGCAGGCTTCAGTGGCAGCTGCTGTTGTCCTTTTATGCTCCCGAGTCTCTCTCTCACTGCAGTCAAACACGCCAAGATTTCTCACACACTAATGCAATGTTCCAATTGCCAGATAGTGCCCTGGGAAGTGCACTTCAGCATTCCAAAAGAACAAATTTTGTCAAGTGAGCTATCATAGTGAACTCTGCGTAGAGACGCTGTGAATTGGGTCACAGCCACATATATACACTAATTTCCCTCTCTTGAGCAGTCTTTTACTAAATGACACATGATAGTAGTAGTTTTTTTTTTTTACCTTTTTGCCACATCTATTGATAGTATAGTGAAGAAAGGACTGGATATGATAGGAGAGGAGAACAAGAAAACTGGAAAATGTTACAAAAACTAGAATCAAACTCAGGCTGACTGCATGAGCACCATAATGTATATATAATATATCAGTATTTCAAATACTACCTATATATATGTGTGTGTGTGTGTGCGTGTGTGTAAATATATGTGTGTGTGTGTGTGTGTGTATAAATAATTTTTTTTATAAGCATATATTTCATTGGAAAATTAAATATGAAAACATATTTTTCATTTTATTACCCGTGGTGTAAAGAACATGTCAAATTTTTATTGTAATACACCCCAGACTTTCTAAATGGAACCAATCATCAACATATAATCAATTAATTAAAATATCATATTTTTGTAATTACTATAAACAATGAGGTGTTTATAGCTAATTCAAATCTGTATGGCTGAATTAAATTGCTTTGATGGCTGTGTTAATTGTTGAGACAGTACTTTCTAATCACTTGTAATTACTTTAGAGAAATATGTCTAATTATTTGAAAAAAATGTCTATAATGGGAAAAAAAGGCATAATTAGTCCAAATTAATCATGTAACCATTTTTGTGTTTTTGCAAATGTAACAAAACGCCAGTTGTTTAACTGTTTCTTCAGATTTCAAATCCCTAAATTACTCTTCCTGTCATTCCAAATCAACTTCCTGTGGGGTGTGGCCAATTCATTTCAAATTTCAACTTATGAACTGAAAGGAAGCCCATTCTTCACTTCTGAATTTTCCCAACCTCAGTGTAGACATACGTGTGTGTGTTTGTCCATGACTAGATTAATGACCTGTACATGAAGGTCATGAGATGTTGTACTCCAGGAGAACATGAACTGCCCCTGTGGGAGTGTTTGAAAGGTCTGGAGGGCAAGAGCACCACATCAGTCTTACAAACACTCACTGTAACACCTAACTCCTCTATAAAACCTATTATATCCACCCAACAAACTCCACAGAGCGTACAAAACGTGATTCCCACCAAATGTGACACTACAAAATGACAACTGTCATCTTCATTCCAAGTAAAAGTTGTATATTACACATCAAATATATTCTGCTTGACTGATTTCGACACTTTGTACAGCATTTGTTCCTTTTTTGAGGACATAAAACTTGATAATGAATACATGCCATATCATCATAAATCATGAAAAACTATCACAGTTTCCTCCCAAAAATTAGGAAGCAATCTATTTCCAACTTTGCTAATAATAAGAAATGTGTCTTGAGCATCAAATCAGCATATTTGAATGATTTCTGAAGGATCATGTAACATTGAAGACTGGATTAATGGCTGCTGAAAATAAGCTTTGCCATTACAGGAATAAATTACTTCTAAAATATATGAAAACAGACATTTTAAATTGTAATATTTCAGTTATTACTGTTTTTTTTTATCAAATAAATGCTTAGCCTTGGTGAGCATAAGAGACTTCTATCAAAAACATTAAAAAATCTTACCCACGCCAAACTTTTGAACAGCAGTGTACATGAGACATGTAATTATATGTTTGCTAGCTGATACCAATTACAGCAGAGAAGCAAATTTGCCAGCGTGTGCCTCATTGCCTTTCTCTGCATGGCTGTCATCCCACTCCATAAGAATGACGCCACCGTGCACTTCTATGTGTAACATGGACTTCAATTAGTTCATGATTGTAACCCACTGGTTGGAGATTCGAAACACCACCTTTCTCCAGGAAATATTTTAACAGCGACGTAATTGCCTCCATCTGTGTCAACTCTGTGATTATACTCAAACGTTTTTGCAGCAACGTATACACACGGGAGAAAATGCTAAGCGGGTGGAATATAGATGCAAAGAAAGAGTAATGGGGCTTATGACTGTCTGCTCTTTGTACACGTACAGTAGTTGAATGCTGGTTTTAAGAGAAGCCTCATTTTGCAGTCCATTCACTCGTGGACGGTGGAGCGTGACGGTTCTCTCCAACACTGATGTCTCCCTCCCTTTTAATGCCTGGTTTAACAGCGTAGACATTTGCTGATGAGTTTCTGTGCAAACAATGACTCCGTTGCTCCCATAAGTGAACGTAGTTAACGTTTACCAGTGGCAGGTATATTTGGATTCTACCCCAGTAAGAAAATTATTCAGAGTATTTTTTTGGGGGGTAACTTTTTTAAGTAATCTGTAAATTGTTTTCAGGAACCACAATCTGCCAAAGCCAAACTCTTTTGACACAGTTAGATATATATATTTATTTACATACAATTTAAAATAAGTTTCCTATTTTAATATATTTTAAAATGTTTTTTTTTTCCTGTGATAAAAAGGCTGAATTTTCCTCAGCCATTACTCCAGTCTTCAGTGTCACATGATCCTTCAGTAATCATACTAATATGATGATTTGGTGCTAAAGAAACATTTCTAATGATTAATATTCAAAACAGCTGAGCTGCTTCATATTTTTGTGGAAACCGCAATATTATTTTTTTTGCTGAATATAAAGTTCAAAAGAACAGGTTTTATTTGGGATACAAATCTTTTGTAACAATATAAATGTCTGCACCGCCAGTTTTGATCAATTTAATGGTCCTTGTTGAATAAAAGTATTTTCCTTCCAAAAAAAAGTGACCCCAAACTTTTGAAAAGTAGTACAGTAGTAGAATATTTTGGTTTTACTTCCTTTGGCATAATAACTCACTCCCCCTTGACCCCTCACATAACCTGCAATTTTACATTGAAAAGAATACTGTTGAAGTTTAAGGAGCGTTAAATTAGCCGCTAATCCTGCAATCGATATGGCTGACTTAAAGGTCATGACCTGTAAAGGGTTAATTCAACATTGAGGTAAGATCAGGCGAGAGAGCAAAGTGTCTGCCCAGGCTGGAATGTAAAATGTCATGCTATCCACCTCAAGCTAGCATTTCATTCTTTATACAACATACACATTCCAACAACAAACAAGTTAATTGTTTCAAGCACTGTTGTTGATTTTTGAGAACAGTTATTGCAGCTAGTTTAGTCATCGGCCATCATTACACAAGAATTCACAACCTGGCATGCCTCCTTTAACAGAGAAAGAAACGGAAAGATAAAGCCAAAGAGATGGGCCCTCAAAATGCAGAATGACAAGTGGCTGTTGGTGGCCGTGTCTTGGGCCTCTGAGGGCAGGCCTCACAGGTCAGCTAAATTAAAGCATCTGATGTCTACATTTACTTTGATCAACTCCGCCTAGGAGCATCAGGCAAAAGGAGAACTGACATTCTGAAGTAGATCACTAAGTGCTTGGTCAGGGCACAGGAAGAGCAGGTGCATCTCTAATTACGGTCCTCACACTGAAGAGCAAAACGAGAGAGACGGCAGGAACTGCCTGATCGGTTACTCAAACACCAAGGTGAAATGAAGGTGGAAGAAAGATACAGAGAGATATATTTGGCCTGTTATCAGAAGTGCCCTGCAATGTGACAAGCTATGCACCATTTAAACTAAAATGTTCCTCTCATTCTTTCTAATTCCTATGCATGCAGCTTTTATGCAACCTCATTAATTGAGAGACTAAAAAGACACTAAAAAGACACTCCTTGCTCTTTTGAGATAAAAAGAGCTTGATGTACCATTTACTTAAAACTTCCTAAAAGGTCCAAAAACAACATTTATTGAAACAAAAATGTAAAAACAACACCTTCTGAATTAAATTATGCCTGTTTTACTGCAAAAAGGATACTGATATTATAAGTGGACTACAGTGAAAATAGTGAACTACTCTTTTTGTACTAAACTAATATAACAAAGCAGTTCACATAGGAAGCCTTTGATTAGGCTGAATGGTAATATTTATTTTTTTAAGGCATGAAAATGTATATGTTATTTTTTAGCTATCCATTTTTATTTTACTGCAGCAAATGGACTGTTTTCTGAAATGAAAGAAAAAAATAAAGAAAAAATAGAAAAGCTTAATGTACAATGAACATACTGTAACTTTAAAAACGGAAAACATGCTAAACAGTACAATATATATATATGTATATACAGTATATATATATAGGAAATAAGCTTCAAAAATGACCTATTCCGAACTAAATTACATCCATTTTGCCAAAAACCCAACATTACTAAATAACGGATATGACCTCTTAAAGTGAACTGCAATTAGCCAAAAAGAACAGAATTTATTTTTGTTTTAGAACAATAAAAACTACCTAAAGTACCAAAAATCTTGATGTTGACAACAAAATTTGATGTCCATGTTATCTGTCAACTTGCCAGTCTGTTTGTACTGCAGTTTTACAAAGTACTGGTTTTTAAGAAATAGAGTGAGAAAAATTACACTATTTTAAACTGAGAGAGGTAGAAAGAGCGAGGGAATGAGAAATTGCTTCTGCCATACAGAAGGAAATGCGAGCATGTCAGAGAGTTATAGCACAAGGCCTTGGGAATTGTAGCAGTGACGGTTCTATGACACTGGAGACATCAGAGCTTGCGCTCTACATCACTCACAGCCCCGTCTGTGCACCCAACCCCACCCCAGACACCTACCCTCAGTCACAGGCTTCAGCTTGTCTGACAACCACCACCAGCCCTCCATACTTCATCTCTCTATATACCATTTCGCCCTTTGTATCTCCCTCGTTGGTTTATGGATCCCACCTTTCGTAATCATTCAGCCCAGACCGAGTCAGAGAAACGAGATGAAAATCAATTCTTCTCCTCTCCCCCCACTTCCACTGACCACTTTTTTGTCGTTAAGCAGAAGCTGCTAACATCAGCCGTCTATCCCCTCTACGCCCTCTCGGACATGCATGTGGACATCTGGGGTTCATATGAAGTTCAGGCTCATCCGGGTGATCTCCATCACTGAGGCTGCCACCCAAATCAGAGTCTGTAACCCCTCCCAGCAGTAGATGAAAGCCAGTCACCAGCTACAAACCGTGATGGATGCAGTGCTACATCCTCTAAACTGCCCACTTCTCAACCCCTGGCCCGTGTCTCTCTGCACTGCAGGGCCAGGAGAACCGCACTCGAGAAGCGTGATGGATGTGACATGCGGTCCGCTGATCAAAGCCTTGTAGGCAAACACTTATTTACACAAGACTTATTAAGCATGAAGAATGAGATGATGTCCATGCAAGTACCCAGTCTAAAAGTCACCAGAGAGACACCCTGACTTTCAGACCAGCTTAAACCAGCATGAATTTATATGCTGATCAAGACTGGTTTATGTCAGTTAGTGCTGGTCTAAATCTAAATGAAATAACATAAATTTACAACACTGCATAAGATATGACATAACATCACTGAATCATCAATGAACTGACTTTAGCTGGAAAAATGACTGTTATTGTCTTCTTGCATTATTGACATTATTGTATAGTTTGCATTTATTGACAAACTATTTTCCTGTTTAACACTCTAAAGCTGCTTTGACACAACCAGTATTGTATAAAGCGCAAAAAAAAAAAAAAAAAAATTAAAAGTTTTGATTATTTTGAGTATGAGTGTGTTTGTCTTACAGCACTGGCAAATTAAAAAAAGTGAGAGAAATATATATATATATATATATATATATATGCCTTAATATC
>NW_015625573.1:313448-337858 GCF_001515625.1 Sinocyclocheilus rhinocerous
TATATATATGCCTTAATATCTAATGCAGTGTTGCTTCTCAAGTAAATTCATCTTGCTTCAAGGATTTTTTTATTTTATTTTTTATTATTTTCCTCAAAAATGAGCAAGCATCAATTCGTCACAGAAGACTCGATTCACGATTGATTTTAATAGGGTTTGAGGTTAGCAGGTTGCTGAGCTAATAGCACAAATATTATACTAGGTAAAATAGTCAATTACTAAAATCATGAACTAACAATGAAAAATATTTTACAGGATTAATTCAATTTTACTTTCTACATAAACTTAAACATTTTTAGCATATCCAGTTGTATAAATGAACATTTATGTATTATGTATAATGAACATGAACAATGAAAAGTAGTATATAGTATAAATTACACATACAAGTAATTATAATTAACTGAACATTAACAGATTTATAAATGCTGTAAAAAAAAAAAAAAAGATTGTTTATTAAGTTAGTTCATGATACCTAATGCATTACGTTCATGATACCTAATGCAAAAGAAGCTATCTTTTAAAGGGGTCATATGATGCTGCTAAAAAGAACATTATTTTGTGTATTTGGTGTAATGAAATGTGTTTATGCGGTTTAAAGTTAAAAAAACACATTATTTTCCACATACTGTACATTATTGTTTCTCCTCTATGCCCCGCCTTTTTGAAACGCGTCGATTTTTACAAAACTAATCGGTCTGAAAAGCGAGGTGTGCTCTGATTAGCCAGCTATCCAGTGCGTTGTGATTAGCCGAATACCTCAAGCGTGAGACAGCTCTAGGCATGGCGAAGCGGATATCGTCCTCTTTTGGAAGGCCAAACAAAGTACTTTTTCTTTCGCAGCAAACCACACAGTGTCTCCATGACATGGCGGCGTTTTATATGGTTTAATACTACAGCGAGAATAAAAGTTACTCCTTCTTTCTTTGCGTGAACATTTGGGCGGTGTTATGCAAATCTTCCCACATAGTGAGGTAGATATGTGGGGGCGTGTTCGAACGAGCCGTTTTAGGTAGGTGTGGCTAACTCTTAACTTTTATAAAGAATATCTCTTTGGATTTGAGACTTTAGTCTTTGCAACTTTACAGATCTTCTTTATGCACCAAGAGCTTGTAACACTCTAAAGAGAAAGGAAAAAATGAAATCGCATCATATGACCCCTTTAAGTCTTCACATCGGGAGCATTCTTTAAAGTGCTGTCTAAGTAGGCAACTTACTAGGTTTTGGAACACGACTTGCATGCTCGTTTAAAGAAGATAAGTTTTGCAAGAATATTGGAAATCAGAATCAAGTTCTCTTACATCACATTATTCATGCTGCTGTGACAAAGCTACTATGTTTTTTCCCCCCAGACTTACTGATCTTCTCCATTAGGAAACACATTAGCAAATACAGCAGTTGGCCCCACCACCCCATTACTTTCTGGCTTGTGCACCACAACTGAAACGGGCTGGAAAACTTCAAAAGCTCCTTATGAGCAGATTAAAATACAGCCAGGCAGACACAATCATTATGCAATATTTATACATCCGAGTGTTTGTGGCTCACAGCAGATGAGCGAGGTCTCCTGTGGTGGACCCAGGATTAACGTGCACCAATGCCTGTGCAGAATCAGCGGTGAGATCAAAGGGGTTCTACAGCGAGTGAATTTCAGACTGAACGATTGATTTGTTGCGATGAACCCCACCAAGAGAGACTCACCCAGAACTCGACGCTGTTCCAAGACAAACATAATCGGAGATGAAAGGGGAACTACAAATAGAAAGCGCGAGTTGTGATCGCCACACACCCGAACTGAGGCTCTTGCAGCAGAACAGAAGCTCAAAACGGGGCGGAAAATGATGGCGGCTGCTGGTCTGACTGGACGAGGGGAGAGAACGGAAGGTCACAGCGTGAAGAGTTTTATTGTTGTAATAAAAATGTTCTCTTACCATCACAGTCTCCCAAGTGAGAAGTGTTTCCGTGCTCGACGTCTTGTTCGAAGGGAAGCCTGTGGTGAATGGGAGAAAGAACAGTAGTAGAAACATTCATCAGCAAACCACATAAACAGGCCATAAAACTGCACCGTCTGAATTGCAGTAATGCCTGTGTATTTTCTCTCTCTTTTTTTGAAAGAAAAACAACTTTTAATGCTGTCTTGAAGGGTACTTCTAAAATGTCTTGTTTTTTTTGAGGTCCTTTGCTCTTGGGTTCAATAATAAGTGATATTGCACGTTAAAAGCTTGTACAGGATGTGTGCAGAAACTCAATCTGCGCTCCTGATCAAGTCTTATACACAGAGGCATCACAGTGCTCTATTAGAGATGTTCTGTGTTACCTTAAAGCCACAATAATGAAGAAAAATGACTGCAGTCGGCTCACGAATGGCTTCCTTCCAACCGCATAAGTCAAACAGAGGAACGGCCGAAGGCAGAAGCGTGCACAGGGGGACCAGCCTCTTTCCACTACCGTCGGCAATTAGTCAAAGCCCAGGACAACAAGACAGCCAGGGGTCTTTTACTGCCAGGGTCTTAGTTTTTCAGAAGATACGCATTGTTTAAACGCTTTCTGTAAAATGTCTATAAAATATAATGTTTATACAAACTGCAGGCGCAGAGCTGTAATCTCCAGAACTGAGAGATGATGGCGGAGTTTTTTTATACTACAGTGGTGAACCACCCCGAGAATTTCAATGAGCACGCAGATTCCTTCCCGCTGCTCTCCTGAGGATGAACATTAGCCATATTGTAGCAATGAGAAGCGTAAAAACACTGATAAACAGCCGAAAGAAAGTCCCTGAACTTGTTTTGCATATTCGCTATTTGTGTATATTAGCAAGCGGCAGTAATTAGAACTACTTCTGTATCGTTTTTTCCGCTGTGAAATTCAATTGGTGAGAATTTTTCAGTATTATGCAAGACAGAATCGATCTACAGGTTGGCCGTCCTTGGTAAATCAAATCAGATCCAGCCAGAGAGCTGTAATTGCATAACGGCACTGAGGTAAAACGGTCTCCACATTTTGATCTCAGTATACCGGCAGACAACCTGTATTTGCACACAGAACTCAATAAAACAGTCTCTCTGGAGACGACGGACAGACCTTTACAGGAGTATTTAAAAAGAGGCAGAACACAAAAACTAGTATGTTTTTTTTTAGACGTGCTTTATCTGAAGATGGAAATCTTGTTGTATATGTAAGAATAGATAGATGTAAACATTATGTTGGTAGGTACATTGTCAAACCTCACCTTGTACCTGCACGGAGGAAAGAGCAGGTGCTTCCTCTGGTCCAGCCGCAGTAGGGATCCCGTGAGGCGATGCAGTTCCTGTGAAAGAACAGAAACAAGCATGAATGGTACCCCTATGGCACCAGACAGTATATAGTTTAATTCTGCTGGATTTCATCCAAGTATATTCCAGTTGGTTCAGTGCACACATTAGATGCGTGACATGTGTTAGTGCGCCTCACTGACCCATGGACACAGACACAGAACACGGGCTGGTGACCAGTAATCACAAAACTATCCTAGAGCTGAGAGCTACAGTATAAACAGTTGTTGGGATTGTACTAAAAAGGACAAATGATTCATAAAGACTCTAAATGATGTCACTGTTCACATTAGTGTCAAATTTTAGGCATAAGTTTACGTTCTGGATTATCTTAAATAGCTTTATTTAACAACTATCAAAAAGTCAATGGGAGGTTTCCCAGTTATGTACAGTAGCTAGGCAAATGTACTGTGCATGTGTGTATAGCTCTTACTTAGCTATGCTTTTGGGACAAATTTGTCCACAGAAACTAGATAAACATGACAAAACCTGCCTTTGGGAACACTTTGGGAGGTCATCATTTAGAAGAATTATATTTAATCTAAATAAAATATAATGTAAAATAAAAAGAAGTAAAGCATATATACATTTCGCTGGTTCTCCCTTGTTTTTGATTATAAAAGCCGTTCTCCTGGGCATTACTCAAAAAGCTATGCGCATGTGTCATTTCTTGCCAGGCCTCCTTAAATTTATCCCAAAGCTGAGATTTATTCATCAGTTTCGATTCAGATTTAGAATTTCCCAATGGTTTTCAATGGGATTAAGGAATGCCTTCGTTGCATGCGTGGATTGTGTTTGAAATTACATGTTCAATCTCCAAACAGACCCTCTAATAATGGCCTTGCAAGTGCCAGATGAAACTGGAGGTTCCTCACAATTGCATGTCTTATTCAAGACTTTGGAAGTTATTTTGAAGCGGTCACACCCTGAGGTTAAATCTTGAACTTAAATCTCCTGTCAAAATGCTCACTAGTGTTCTTTGACCAGCCCAGCGCTTTGCATTCAGCATGGTATCCGTCTTATAATGCTTTGCAATAATTCTGCAGACATTGTGAAAGTTAAAATCCTGCAAATGAGCAATATCAATTGACCATATTCAGCGATTTTATATAATATCCTTCTTGGTACATTAATTTAAAATGTAAAATAAATAAAATACATTGCTAAATAATATATAATACTTGTAATAAAAAAAAAAAAATATATATATATACACACTATTTTTATACAAAATCAATATTAAAATTAACATTATAATCAAATTAACATTACATTAATACATAAATATTTAAAATAAATATGAAAACCAATAAGAAAATATAGATAATATATAATATTTATAATATAAAACTATATTATTCTATAAATAAAAAAAATTATAATATAGAATTTATAATTTCATTTATATACTGTAAAAACAACAGACTATATGATATGTCCTCATTTGGAGTGCTAACTAAACGTGTGTGTGTCACTCACTTCATGCAGCGGGAATAGAGTTGGCAGCGTGCTACAGGCACTTTGATCACGCAAGAGGGGAAAGCCAGTAGGAGGCTGTGACTGATGCGGTCCAGCGTGAGAGAAAGCAGCTGCCTGGCCTGAGGAGAGTCCGTCCCACACCTGGAACATACACAGTCCAAATCAATTTGCAACAAATTAAAAGAGTGCAGGGAGAAAGTCAAACACAATTTACACCGAGAAAACACTCAAACACAGTTTGATACAGAATGACATGACCCCAACCTACATTAATAAAGTCTAAACTGTCAAGCATAACACGGTCTGATAATGTTTACCTTAACACAATATAATGCTGTGCGGTTAACAAGAACTAATGAAGCAAAGGTAGACCAGCAAAACCTCAAGCTAGCTATTGCATTTCTTATATGCATCTACTATCCTTTTAATACATTAGAGCTTAGTTGTGAAAGTTGGTTTGCCATCTTAAAATTTGAAATTTCCACCAAGGCCATCTATGCATTAAGATAACGGCTTGTTATATAGTATGTCTCTAATGAACTGACACTAGCTTTCACCCTCTGAATGAAAAACAGGATGAGGCGTAAAGGGCTTCAAAAAGAAAATGTGTGTCGTATTAATGTGATATCACATTAATGTGTTGTCACTTTGTACTTGGCCCCAGTAACTAATCTGATTGATATCTAGGAGTCTGGCAGCCACCCACTCCTCTGTGCGTTACACTTAATTGGCACTTACCACTTAGAGTATCTCTCTTGCACCTGCCATGCTGGCTATAAAATGCATTTGTTTGTATACATGTGCACACTGCACACATACATATGGTTATAGAAACGCTTACGATAATGGCCTCGATAGCAGCGGAGAAATCATTAGTACTTTATGCATCGGATCTGAGTAATGAGCCACACTTACCAAAGGCCATCAGAAACGAGATCAAGCTTGCTTCAAAAATTTTCCTAATCAGTATTTTAATCTCATTTTACAGAGAATTTTTTATTTAAAAACTGTAAAAACAGATTAACTTGAAAAGCAAAATGATTTATAGACTAGAAAATCTATGTTGAAAATATTACTGAACCAAATAAAAATGAATAAAAATAATTACATATGGCAGTTAATTAATCTAATTTATATATATTAATATGAAAACGTGTATACAGTATACACACACACACACACATATATAATTCAGTTCTGAATGGGTTTTACCATAAACATTATTTTTTATTAATTTATTAAAAACTTACCAAAGGCCATCAGAAACGAGATCAAGCTTGCTTCAAAAATTTTCCTAATCAGTATTTTAATCTCATTTTACAGAGAATTTTTTATTTAAAAACTGTAAAAACAGATTAACTTGAAAAGCAAAATGATTTATAGACTAGAAAATCTATGTTGAAAATATTACTGAACCAAATAAAAATGAATAAAAATAATTACATATGGCAGTTAATTAATCTAATTTATATATATTAATATGAAAACGTGTATACAGTATACACACACACATATATAATTCAGTTCTGAATGGGTTTTACCATAAACATTATTTTTTATTAATTTATTAAAATTTTTTTTTATTATTCTCACTAAATTAACACATTTAATTAACAGCCCTAGTTGAAAATTGAGTTTTTTAGGTAGCCAAAACAAGTAACGAAAGGGAGAGACAGGAAGAGAACAGACAGAGGGTGAGATAAAGAGGTGCAAGTTTAAACTGATTTAAGAAGAAAAAAGCTGCCTCTCTTGACACATGTGAGTAGGAGAGCGAAACAGAAGACGTAAGAGATGTGAAAATGAACCACTGTTATAGTTAGATCACAGAAAACAAGCAAGAAAAAAAATATTAGGAACAAAAAAAGCCAGACAACTTACACGGATGATACAAATACGTCAAGATAAAAAGAAAAGTGTGCATAAAAAGAGATTGACATCAATTAACACTCTACGCCCCCATCTTATTATGTCATTGTTGTCTTCGCTACAGTGTCTTGATCGATATGGATGAAGACATGGGCATTTTTGAGCGGCTTTCATCGGTCGCGGACTCCCTGACCCTGCGCGTGTCAAACGATTTACCACTTCACCACTGCATGATGAGAGATGGCAGAGGTTATGCAAGGCCAGCATGATCGGAGCCTGATCTGATTACTCCATCTACATTCCCCTGATTAGCTGGCTTCCCGCTGCGCTAGACACAGCTAGCACTGTCAAAGCCGTCACGCTCTTACACACACACTCCTGCTCTGATAAATTACACAGAAATTTTTAGTGATTCATGTTGATTCATGTTTTATGAAGGATGTTTGTTTTGTTTAGCTAATTTGTTGTTTGGAAATTAAAAACCTGCAGACAGGTTCACCTGATTTACCAAGTTTTTGCTTTAGTGTGTAAAAGGTTTCACAGTTTTTTGAGATAGAGGGTGTGTATGTGAGGAGAAACAGACTAAACAGCATTTAGTCTGTCTGGATGAAGATGCAATTACCACTATATCCATGAAAAATGAGTGTTGCTCGCAAACCCCTGCCGCTTTCCGCAAGAGATAATGACCAGCTAATGCTCCATCTGTTTACATGCCATGACTTGTGATTCTCTGCCGTAAAACAATCACCAAATAGCGTGTTTTTAGCATTAACCTCTACCTGTCTGGGTTGTAGCCTTCCAGTTCCTCGAGGAACACATTGTTGTTGGTCACTGTGTTATCCCTGTTGGGGGTGACAAGGAATTTGAGGATGGTCCCTCGGCTGGAACCCAGAAAGAGGACTGTCTGGTTGCCATAGGGACCAGAGTTTGTGTCCACCACCATTTTGTTGAGCTGGTATCTGAAAGTGACAGAAGACAACTTAATACATTCTCAAATGATACCGAGAGGAAAAAAGGTATTAAATTATAATCCAAAATCTCATGCCAAAATAACAAAATACACAAATCCGAAAAGCAATGTGTATTGACAAACCAGCATATCTTGAGTGTAGGAGCCTATTTTTGTTCAGATTCAGTAACCAATGTTATATTATGTGGTGCATTTCAGCTTTTAATATTTTGGTTTGGATTGTTTGCACTTGTAAACTTACTTTATTCACGTGTACAATTTAGACAAATATTCTGTATTTTACATTGAAAATGTGTACTATGTTGAAATTGTGTACTGGCTCTTGAAGAATCGCTTCTGTTAAGTCAGGCGGCAGTGCGTTCTTTGGAATACAGCAAAGTCACACAGTTTTCTTTACCACATCCGTGATATTTAAGATGTATGATTATATTTGGTTTCTTTCTTTTAGTAAAGATTAAAGCAGTATATTGAACAAGAAAAACGGGAGTACATGGACTGCTTTATTGGACACGGAGCGAGTAAAACTGAAAGTGAAACTGATGCTCACTCACAATAGTAAAGAAAACGTATTCCTGACGGATAAGGACGTGTTTCACACGAAGATTTATGGATGTTTTGAGGAACAATGGATCTTGAAGTAAATGCCATGTGGAGTTTCGAGGTTGCTTCGTCGTTAGACACTGATTCCTGTCTAAATGCTATACGTCGGTTTATAGCCAGAAGGGGACAAGTTAAAGTTCTCAGGTCAGACAATGGGACCAATTTTGTAGCTGCTGAGCGTGAGTTGAGACAATCCATTAAAAAATGGAACAACCAGAAGATTCAGGACAATCTCAGTCAACAAGGAATTAAGTGGGTTTTCAATCCTCCCACTGAGTCTCATCATGGCAGGGCATGGGAGAGACTGATACGCTCAATAAGAAAAATCCTTAATGCTACAGTTAGAGAACAAGTTCTTGATGAGGAATGCCTTCAAACTGTTTTCTGTGAGGCAGAGGCTATAATCAACAGTCGTCCAATCACAGCAGCATCAAGTGACATAAATGATCTGGAAGCTCTGACCCCGAATCACTTGTTGTTACTCAAGACAAAGCCATCATTGCCTCCAGGACTGTTTGACCAAGACGACCTGTATTCTAGACGCAGATGGAAACAGGTGCAGTACGTTTCTGATTTGTTCTGGAAGCGTTGGTGTTGGGAATACTTGCCACAATTGCAACAAAGACAAAAGTGGAATAACACAACAAGAAACTTCTCTGTTGGAGACATTGTTCTGGTAGTTGATGACTCTGCCCCCAGGAATTCATGGATGTTAGCAAGAGTCATTGAAACTATTCCCGACAAGAAGGGCTTCGTCCGACAAGTTAAGACAAACGAACATTTTGGAAAGACCTATAACAAAACTTTGCCTGTTGCAGGAGGCAGAATAAGTATATAGTGAAGGTAATATGTCTTTAGGAACCTAAATTGGTGATGCTTTGGACTTTAAGATTTCACCAAGGATTAAAATAATATGGCTCCTTGTGTTTAAATGTAAGTAATTGTTTCAAAGACTTTGAGAACAATTAGGGGACGGTAATGTAGGAGCCTATTTTTGTTCAGATTCAGTAACCAATGTTATATTATGTGGTGCATTTCAGCTTTGAATATTTTGGTTTGGATTGTTTGCACTTGTAAACTTACTTTATTCACGTGTACAATTTAGACAAATATTCTGTATTTTACATTGAAAATGTGTACTATGTTGAAATTGTGTACTGGCTCTTTAAGAATCGCGTCTGTTAAGTCAGGCGGCAGTGCGTTCTTTGGAATACAGCAGAGTCACACAGTTTTCTTTACCGCATCCGTGATATTTAAGATGTATGATTATATTTTGTTTCTTTCATTTTATTTGTTTAATTGGTCTTTTAGTCAAGATTAAAGCAGTATATTGAACAAGAAAAACGGAGTACATGGACTGCTTTATTGGACACGGAGCGAGTAAAACTGAAAGTGAAACTGATGCGCACTCACATTGAGGAAACAGCCAAAACTGCTCTACTTGGATGATTCAGCTTTCTAAAATAAGACGATCTCCCAGAGTGTTTAAGATGACACAAACAACTTGTCACTATAATCTTGTTGTGCCCTGTGGGATGCTGAGAAACCCCAGCTGTTGGAACCCCATAGTCTGAAGACTGAGATTGGACAGATACTAATGCTAGCAGACATCACAGACGGTCGGTCAAATGTTTAGCAAGGATCTTAATGAAGAAAACAATGCCCGGGTGAAGCTAGCAGCTAAATTTAATGTCCATTATGTGTTCCTTTGCTTCAAGTTTGTAAAAAATCTAACTTCTGAAGCTTAGTTGAAGTTAGTCATTTGTTGGTAGTCTAAAAGGTTAATAAACTACCATCCAGAGTATTTGAGATCGACCTGATAGCTCATCTAGAAGCACTAGTCCACTTTAGACCAGTGACAAACCAGATATCATGTCTTGAAGGCATGTATGACCTGGTTTTAACAGTAGAGAATCTGGTCTAGGACATCTGAGAGAAAGTTGTCCTCACCTGACCATGGTCCTAACAATCCATGGTCTCTGACCGAGTGATGGGATGGCTTCATCCATCAGCGGATGGGTCTTGACAAAAGTTAACATGTCATCAGGGAAAGAGTTGGAGGAATTGAACTTTGAGCCTTGTATGGCACAACCACCCGGCCTGAGAAATTCACAAACACAGCAGATTATTATAAACTTCCTCTCTGCAGGTTGGCATTTGAGGACATAAAACACTCTCTAGAGTTGTAAAATGTCATTTCATTCAGTACCTCGGTTTGGGCACAACCTCATCTGGAACAGGTGTCCATATCGACTCGGGCGATTTCTGCTCTTTAAATCTTCCATCAAACACTCCGGCCAGCTGCTCCATGTCGAAAGCACACACTGCAGAGCCTGGAATACTGCAAAAATACAGCACAATGTTCAAATTACGTTATATCCTCAGACCTGTTCTGTTTCCATGATACTGCTCTGAGCTGGAGGAGACTCGCAACACAAAATGGATTTCATTTATCACAAACATGTCGAAAACACATCAGTTGACAGCCTTGAATAGATCTGTACAGTGGGTAGTTGGACAGACATTTCAAGGCAAACAGAGCAGAGAATATTGTCCAGAGCTGTCACCGGAAACCTTGGGTGACTGCAAGCTCTTCCACACACTGACCTTTTCCTCCCACAGAGGATCTATTCAAGAATGCAGCGTTACACAAATGCAACTGTGAGAAAAATACTTGGATTTCTCCAATAATAATTCAAGTGGCACAATAGAAAGCCACATGATGAATCAGAATTCTTCATAAGGTGCCTGTCCATAAACCACGGCCAAGACTCATGTATAGACTGTCTGCAAGGTCACACACACACAAAAACAAAATGTTAACTAAATAAAAAAAATGTAAAACAAAACAAAAATGTAGATCAGGGGTGGCGAACTCCGGTCCTGGAGAGCCGCAGCCCTGCAGAGTTCAGCTCCAACCCTAATTAAAACTCACTTGCCTGTAGCTTCCTAGTAACCGTTCAGACCTTGATTATCTTGTTCAGGTGTGTTTGATTAGGGTTGAAGCAAAACTCTGCAGGGCTGCGGCTCTCCAGAACCGACGTTCGCCACCCCTGATGTAGATTATTGATGTTAAAAATAAGAAGCAGCAAAATTGCATATATAAAATATAGTCGTATGCAATGTGTCACACACGTTTCCTTCTTGAGCATCAGTAAATGTTTTCACCTTTTGTAATAGTTGTGTATGAGTTCCTCAATTGTCCTCTGTGTGAAAGATGGATCTCAAAACCATACAGTCACTGTTGGAAAGGGTTCAAATATGCAAAAAATGACAAAAAAAACAAAAAAAAAACAGAATGTGCAGGACCTGTAGGAATTTTTTTGAAGTGGGCAATGTAACTGCTCAGGGCAAACAAGGGACTCATGAAAAACTACCAGAAAGAAAAAAAATCATTGATCATCAAGGTAACAACACACGATATTACATGTAAACATATGACCTAGTTCATTTATGCAAATTATTTTGTTTTGTGCACTTTTAAAAATTAGGATTTCAAAAGGGTTCAATTAGGGTTCTTCTTTAGCATTGCTATAGAAGAATAGATCGGCAGAAACTTTCAGTGGAAAGTTGATAAAATAATCACCATTTCTTAGTGTGAAGAACAATTTACAAAGTTTTTCCACTACAAAGAACCTTTAGCACAATGGAAAGGTTCCATGGATGCTTATGGCTCTTCATAGAACCACTGATGCCAACAAAGAACCTTTATTTTTAAGAGTGTGGATTCTAAGTAAACAAATCCGCAAGAGGCATGTAAATGTATGAGCAGAACTATTTGTTTTTTATGCATATTTTGCTAATCTTCGACATCTCAGTTTCTCCACACAGCATTTTTTGATGCAGTATCTCAAAATTTGCATAAAAATATGTGGATGGATTCCTGGTTAGTGAGAGCACCTCTCTTTCCTCCTACTGCGAAGCAGAGCTTCAATCTCTAAACGGTCCTAAAGTGATTTGTCACTGGTGAAGCGACAGCTTTCAGCACTTAAAGGCTTTCTTAGGAGAGAACAGAGAGTCATGCAGGGTGAGTCAGTTCAGTTCTCGTTTACACCCACTCTCTCTCTCTCTTTTTCCTCCTCAGATTTCCTGGCACTGACATACTTTGTAAGTACAAGCCACAGCTGTATTCTCTTGCATCCTTGACACAGGTGAGTCGTTCACTCCCTCTCCATCACTCTCTTGAGCTCTAAATCTCTCACAGTCTTCTCGGTGCTAAAACTCAGATGCAGAACATCACCTTCTGCTTTGAAAATAGACTGCACAGTAACTTTGTGTTCCAGGATTCTATGGGATCCAATAAATGACTCCGAGAGACTGGATGGCAGGTTCAGGTCTGGAAAGGTTGACACTCACACTGATCTTTATCGTCACCCATGTTGATCTGGGCTTTGTGGTCCATGAAGGCATGCTTGAGTCTAGCTTGCTGGGTTTAAGAGGGAATGAATGTGATAGTCTGTAAAGCTCAGGGGCAGAAGCAAGGATAAACAGCTGTCTCCAACAGCATTGTGGGACACATCTGTCACTTGTTCACTGGTTTTACCCTGTAGTGGGATTGTATGTGCGTGTTTGAAGCCGTAGGCCAGATAGCAGCTGAGAATGACCTTATGATTGACAGTGCTGAAACTGTTCAGATTCAGCAGACACAGTGACAAGACTAAAACATAAGTCAGGCAATTTTCTGACAAGACCTCATTAGGCTCTTATCAGCCTGATCATCAATGTCATCAGCCTGACACAATGCAGACCCTCCAAAATGCCTGACAGGTGGACAACTTGCTGCAGTGGCACAACATGACTTTCTCTTCTCAAAACAGAACTTCGTAAGTTATACACTGTTTCTTATCAAATTTCTTTCAAATACCAACTTAGTAACACTTTAGATTAGGGAACACATATTCAATATTAATTAAAAGTTTTCCCTCAATAAGCTCCTAAATTGCTGCTTATTGATGGTAAGGTAGATGTTGTGGTAGTTATGTTTAAGGATTAAGGGATCTAAAATATGGTCATGCAGAATAAGGCATTAATATGTGCTATAAGTACTAATAAACAGCCTATATGTTAGTAATATGCATGCTAAAAAGCAACTTGTTAATAGTGAATAGTTCTAAAGTGTTACACAAACTTATTTCATACACAAAAAAAAGGATTTTCTAAAACAATTTTTTTGCTAAACTAATCTGTTAAATGGGCCATATTCTATTTGTTTTTGTTGCATTTTATTTTTAGTCCACTTACCATGATCATTGTAATTCAGTTTTACATGACCATTTTCTACCGCCAAACCCTCCATTTTTGCTATTGTATCCTTAAAGGGGTCATATGATGCAATTTCAAGTTTTCCTTTCTCTTTGGAGTGTTACAAGCTGATTGTGCATAGATAAGATCCCTGAAGTTGCAAAGACTAAAGTCTCAAAACCAAAGAGATATTCTTTATCAAAGTTAAGACTCTGCTTTAAAAAAGCATCATATGACCCCTTTAAAACATTAATGTAAATAATCAGTTATAACTGGTTTATCAGAATACTGAATAGCTTCTGGTGACCTCACTATCATGAAGATTTCTCAATGACACATTTCAGAAGATTATTTTCCAAAAATGGCTAAATTTACTTGAGAAGCAACATTTAATAAAATATTAAGACTGACAATATCTTGAATATAATTTTAGTCTTAATGCACCAGCAGAATTGTAATTATTATATATAAAGCAAGTGAAAATACACTCATAATAAAGATACATTCTCTGAAAACAAGTCTTCACGTTTTATATGTTTATATAAGTAAATTTATCTTTAGATATTGAAACAGGAAAATATAACAAAAATACTCACTAAAAAGATTTGGTTTTTTTGCAGCGTTGGCTGGAGAAGGAGCAGGGAAATCCTGTTTTACATAATATGAAAAATTTGGAATGACATGAGGTTGAGTAAATGATGACAGAATGATTATTTTTGAGTGAACTATCACTTGAAACAAATTTGTACTTATATATATAAAATTCAAAGATCAGTAAAGGCAATCTGATTGAATTACTGTATGGTCTGCCACAGCTAAACAGAAAAGTTCCACTGTGTCTCTTTCTGTGCATCTCATCTGTGAGCTCTGTCAAAAAACTTCTCCGCTGCTCATTCCTGTACTTCCTCTCCAACTTTACGAGCCCTTGCTGTCTCCACTCTCTCTATACATGTCCCTCGGCTGCTTCAAACCTGAGAGTGTGCCTCTCCAGTAGATTCGGGCCTTCTTTTATTTCTCCTTCAATCTGAACTCTGCATCCTCCTCCTGCATCCACCATGGTCCACTGAGAGGATGATTTCACCTGCAGTCTTCTCATTTACAACAATCTCACCCCATCTCTCCTGCCCTGCTTGGATCCTCGGCCCCACACTTCGAAGCATCGGGAGCTCAAATGAGATGCAAACACCTCTCACCTTCTTTCTCTGTTTCTGTGAGAGTGAAACCTGTCTTTTGAAGAGAGAACTATTTTTTCACTGTATATGTTTCCTGAGTTGAGATATGTAGTTCTTTTGCAATTCAAATGTTCTTGATATTAGATATATTGTTTCTTCAGATCAGATTATTGGTTTCTGGGTTCAGCACAGTTTGTATTGAAACCTCAAATTTTGCGGCTTGTTGAGAGGAAGTGTGCTATTACTTTAAGCAATCTGACTTCTTTTTGCCTGGCAGATGATTAAAGATGAAAAATGCATATACTCAGCTGTTCTGTTTCAGGTAAGAAAGACACAATTGGAACACCTCAGCAACAACACAGCAAGCCCTGGAAAACATCCTCAACACTCTAGCACATGCTCTGACTCAATGAGCTGTGGGGCTTATGTGGGCAACACAAGATACCCTCTTTTCTTCCCAGTGATTTCCTTTTATCTACTACAGTCCACGTGCATACGAAGTGAAAAAAGGCAAAAAAAGAAGAAGACCTATGTACTAATGATTTATACAGCAAAGTACAATGGAGTGCAATAATGACTCATTTTTACAGTCTTGGTTTCTTAAGTATTATTCCCTTTCATTTTCTCCATATGGATTTAAAAACATTCTTCAGTAAAGAGTTTTAAGCCATGAACTAAACCAACCACCCCTGAAATGAATCACAGCATTACAAACTTTGATTTGAAGCAAAAAAGGACACCACACTTCAAGTTTGGTGTCAGTAAGATTTTTTTAAGAAACTAATACTTTTATTCAGCAAGGATTCATTAAATTGATCAAAAGTGAGAGTAAAGACACTTTATAATAAAAAAAATAGGAATATTAAGCGGCACTACTGTTTTGAGTATATTAGAATTATTTCTAAAGGATCACGTGACACTAAAGACTGGAGTAACAGCTTTGTCGTCGCAGGAATAAATTACATTTTAAAATATATTATAATAATATTTAAAATAAGATTTAGAATTTAAAATCTGCTCATGTATAAATAATCAGAATTTACGAGAAACTGGCAAAATGTTCAAAATCCACAGAATAGTCCTGTTAACCACTCTCTATTCAGCATGAGTCACTGCTTCTTAGACAGTGTGCACTTTATTACTCTCCTTCCCATAATACTTAGACCAATCTCAACCACATCCCAACATGCCTTCCTCTCATTCCCATAGTCCTCCCATGCTGCTGTGTCTGCCACGCACTAACCAGTCCCGGCAATTTGTCTGAGAGCTCTTTAACAGACCACACATCCTCCCGGCAGGCTAGCGAAGCCCTCTGCGCTGTTTATAGAGGGCTGCAGCTGCAGACGGGAATGCTTGTATAGCTGGACGCTCCCTGCCACTGCACCTCGGTGCTCCATCTCTAACTGAGCCCGCCGTTGATCCGTGCCCTCAGGATAAGAGTGGAGTAGAGGAACCCTCACAGAGAAGAGTCAGTTTTTTTTAACTCTTGTGAAGGAGAGGTGGGGGAAGACGTGGGCTATTACTGACCGCCTCATTCATTCGACCTTGAGCGAATATCTCCCCCCTCCACACACATATACTCATCCTTCATATTTTTTCCCTTCTCCTCTCGACCCCCCCAGAGCGGCCATTAGCAGACTGAGATGTTATTAGAGTTGGCATTTGCTGAGGTTTGGCCCCTACTCTGACACAAATACACATTTGCAGCTGGGAGTCCTGTCCTTCCTCCATCATTCAGAGGGTGCTCTATTGCACTTCATTTGTCACATAGGTCTCATAATCATGCACACTCTTGCATACACTGTAGACATAGCTCACCCAGATATAAAATGAATTTTCAACTTAGGTAGAATCTGAAATTTGAGTCATCATTCACTCTCAAAAAAAAAAAAATCAATGTAATCATCTTACATTTAGATTACCTTTGCAGTCATTTAATATGGCTAACACTAGTGGCTATAATAAAACTGTAAATGATCATCAAGGTGGCATTGATTTAATAAAAACACAGAAAAACATTAATATTGTGAAATATTACAATTTACATTTTTTCATATTTTATATATATATATATATATATATATATATACAGTGGGTACGGTAAGCAGCCATTATTCCAGTCTTCAGTGTCACATAATTCTTCAAAAATCATTCAAATAGGCTGATTTTGAGTATAATAATAATAATATGCATGATAATAATGTCATATTTATTATCAATGATGAAAGGAGTTGTGCTACTTAATATTTTTGTGGAACCCAAGATACATTTTTCAGGATTCTTTAATGAATAGAAACTTAAAAAGAACAACATTTATTTGAAAGAGAAATCTTTTGTAACATTATAAATATCTTTATATCAATTCATCACTTTAATTCAATTTTATCAATTTGATCACTTTAATGCACCCTTGCTGAATAAAAGTATTCATTTTTAATTATTAATTAATTAATTATTTTTTTAAATAAATTTATATTTTTGTACACGCCCACACACAACCTTTGATATAATATTTATCGGTTATTGACTATAATTTAAAAAATAATTATTGGCTAATCATGTCAGAAATTTTATATCATTGCATCCCTAGTGTTTTTGGCTCTTGACAGTCAATTCTCCTTTTGTGCTCCACAGAGAAAATAACAGCATGAGAGTGTGTAAATGACAATTTAAATGTTTTGGGTGAACTGTCCCTTTAAGCATTCACTCTCAGACCTCAATTACACACGGATGGCAACGTGCATACAGGAACCATTTTCTCTCAATTTTCTCTTCTCTTTATTTCCTCTCATAGTAATGACGCTTTCAGCGTCTTCACTACCATCCTCTTGACAGCCCTCCCTCTTTTTGTGTTCTCACATTCTTTCCTGTAATTATTTCCTGCAAACTCGGTCAAAAGATGCACTTGCTCCCTGATCCCAAAAATATGTGTTTTGTTGTTGCTTTCCTCTAAGTGTGACATCTTGGTGACAGCCTGTCAGCATGTGTACATCTTCCCACATCAATTCCATTCCTCATCCATACATCAATCTCCATCTCTTCCCCTCCCGTTCTCTAGCAGTGCCTCTCTACATGACATTAAAACCTGCAATAATATTCCCTGCAGTATCACACCAGTGTTCTATATTCAGTGGTTTTTCACCCATAATCCCACAGGACGACCTAAACCCAGAGCGATTGTACCGGTTTCCCAGCGCTCCGCCGTTGCCACCAGCCTGTGATATTTCCAGCTCAACTGTCTATCAATGAGGCTGCTAATGCACTATATTTGGGAGTTTATCTCTAGAGATTCACAGTCTGCTTGGAATCTGGTATTTGTTAGTCTTGTTTAGCCAGACTTGCAGTGCAAAGGTCTACATTGCAGCTTATTTTGGCCAAGTACTGCCCACTTCACCAGAAAGCAGTCACCTGATCTATACAGTATGTAACAATTGTTTTTTTTGCAGAACAGGGTGGACTATGTACACTCTTGTTCAAAAGTTTGGGGTTGGTAGGATTTGTTAATGTTTTTGAACAAAGTCTCTTATGCACATTATTAATCAAAAATACAGTAAAAATTAAAACCAATGTTTTCTATTTTAACATGTAATGTATTCCTGTGATGGCAAAGCTGAATTTTCAGCAGCAATTACTCCAGTCTTCAGTGTCACATATCCACAAATCATTCTAATATGCTGATTTGGTGCTCATGAAACATTTCCTATTATTATCAATGCTGAAAACAGTTGTGATGCTTAATATTTTTGTGCAAACAGTGATGAAACGTGTGATGATGAGTAAAAAGTATTTTTTGGATTTATATTTCATAGTTTATGTAATAATAAAAATGACTTTACTATCATTTTTGATCAATTTATTGTATCCTTGCTGAATAAAAAGTATTAATTTCTTTAAAAATATATATTACTGACCTCTAAAATTCTGAATAGTAGTAGTGTATGTTTGTTTAATGAATATCTTGTTTATGTGCTATAAAGTGTTTCCACCAAAATCTTTCAAAGATTGATTCCTTGCAAACTTGTTCTTTTACAGAAGAGCGCACTCTAGAAGCCTGGAAGCTTGCAGACGCAACTTTTTCTCAGCAGAAGAGTGATAAAAACCAGTGCACCCTGACTCCTGGAAACTGGAAGCCAGCCAATCAGAGAGAAACTAGTGATTTCAGCCAGTCCTAACCATTTTTGTGTGCAATATGCATCGTGGGTGGTTCTTTTCTTGTTTCTCGACTGCTGCCAAGAACTGTATTCATCAGCGCTTGCTTTTAAAGATTGTGACCCACCTGTTGGAGGGCGTGGAGAAGACGGCGAGGATGATATCCCTGCCATGCATGCGGATGATGGGACTGGTGGAATGCAGGAGGTTGAAGTAGAAGTGCGAGTCTCCTGGGATTGAACAGTTCAGTCGAGCTTTCAGGAACGACGTCCACTGCTTTTCCAGCACACGCTGTGAACCGCCTTGATCGGCTTTGCACACACGTGCCACACGAGACACAACCACCTAAGGTCAAAGAAAATTACTTTAACGGAGATATTAATTATGAATTTTAAGCATTTTGATAATACACGCATCAAACAGTACTGAATCCTTTCGCAAAAATGCCCCAAATCTTTTAATCCTCGTGGATTTTAAATAGATTTTGGAGAGTAGCTAATCTGTGTAAAATGGGTAAGCTAATATAAATTCATTCATGAAAATGTCAGCATTCCCTAAAATGGGTTAGCCTAGCGATTTCAGAGGAGCCGAATCCAAAGCACAGTGGGTTTTTTGTTCTCCTCGAGGTCCGGCAGTATAAAATGCTTGCGCAAGCACAATTCTGTTCTTGCAGAAGTCTTGCATTGCTAATTCTCACATAAAAGGAACCCTTGTTATTCTGTCGATGTGTTTTTCTCAGTTTTCAGTAAATGATATGACGGATGGTATTTCAGTTGCCCTGAAAAACAACAACAGAAAAAAAAACTTCTGTGTGCCTAAATTACACTCAATACAGCATTCTAGGGCATGATTATTAAATTAAACATTCAGCACAAAAACAGGGAATAGGTCATACCGCTGTCTGACTGGAAATATTAGTATTGACATTTGAATAATATTGCCAGACTGGACATACGGTAACACAATTTCAGATTACTTCCACCACTTGTTCCTGATCTATCCACCACTGATCTCCCACAGGAAGATTTTACTCCTATTGTCTCGTCCGTAGCTCAGGAATTCTATATTTATATTCATCCATTTGGCAGATGTTTTCATCCAAAGTAACTTACATACCATTCAAGTAAATCATTTGATCATTTCCCAGCAAATCAAACCCATGATCTTGGTGTTATTAGTGTCATGCTACTGTTGAAAGCAAGAGGAACTAAACTAAAACATGAAATTCCTTAGGATACATCAAAATAGACACAAATGAGAAAATAGCTGACATACAGCATGAGTATAAATATACAGAATTTAAGGTTTTGAGTTCATACACTCTTTAAAATAATGGTTCCAGAAGGGGGTTTTCACAGTAAGGCATAGAACCACCATTGTGGGTTCCCCAAAGAATCTTTTCCTAGAAACTTTTGTGCAGTAAAAAGTTCCATGGATGTGAAAGTTTCTTCATAGAGCCATATATGCCCATAAAGAACCTCTATTCCCATAATAGGAATAAAGCTGCCTTCTAAGTGTAGAATGACATTGTTTCTGAACATGTCTCTTCTATAAAGGAGACATATATTGGGGTCTTTTCCTCATGAAGAAAACCTGAGAATCAAGAGACTTGTGCAAAAGTCTTCATCTGCTCTACCATCCTCTCACCTTCTCCAGGTAGTTGAACTCCATGGCCATCTCTCTGAAAAAGAAGTAGACATGTGGCCCCCATTCCACAGCACTCACAAAGTACGGCTCTGAAACAGACAGATCAGGACCAAACCATAAATACACATTACTACTTCCTCAGATCACATGGTTTTCAGAAGAGCTGATCTGACTGAACTATAGTGTTGAACTAGAGGCTGCTTTCCAATAGGGCCATTATCTAGTCAATGGACACACAAACCAAAAGAAAAAAAAAGTGAGGGCGTTTTGGGACAGGAAGTGACCCAGGACAGCAGGAGGGAGAGAGCACAAGAGTTTGAGTCAGGACACAGATGTGCTTTCTGCTGCATCAGTGAGAGATCACATCAGAGCACAGACAGCAGGAGCAAAGGAAGATGGGAAGAGGGGGTGCAGTTTGACATCAGGTTGGCTGCTGACTCAGATGTGGATCCTCAGAAAGCCTTATCGACCCTGACACTAATGCTCTATTTCAAAAACCTACCTCAGAATGCATTGTGACAACCTCAGTGAAAAATAACTCCCAGGTGGAGGATGATTTTTTTTTATTTTAGATACTAAATGTTTACAATCATTTCAAATTTCATTAATCTGTTTGTATTGGTACTTTCCGTTATTATAAAAATTATCCCACAGGATAATATATAATGTTTTTTTGTTCAAAATGGTCACTTATGAGGTTCAGTTAATATATGTAAAAAGGCAGCTCACTAGGTTTTCTAACACTGAAGTCATGTGAGTGTAAACAAATGCTTTTTAACAATGGACATGGCACACATTAATACACTTAACTCTCTCTCACATACATTTTACATACACAAACAGCATTAATATTACATCCACGTGCTGACTCTGCACAGTTTCCTCTTCCTGTCAACTAACGTTTGACGTCTTTATTACCTCGAAACCATTTGGAGTCGTGTTTCACCGTTCGCAGAGCAGGATTGTCCCCCAGACTCCTGTAGATCACAGCATCGATGGCCAGAAAATCAGTCACAGTGGCAGTGTAAAGATTCCCCTCTGAAAAAAAGCACACAAACAAACTATATAAAATCTCTCTCTACAATCATGTGTAGAGATAATATATGAAATATATATACAAATATTATATTATTTTATCATCATTTATAACAGAATGAAGACCCCTTTTCCATCTAACATCTACTACCCTGTGTGTAGAGAAGTATGTGTTTTCACTTTCATACATCTTTAGTTATACACATTAGTTGGTAAATTGGTTAAAACAACAGTTATTTTTAGCTGCTTTGTTTCTTTGCCTCCCCGATGGATCGGCACTGCCTTATGAACTAAAAATATGATCTCAATATACTTTCGTTGGTGTAATGCATCTTCATATATTAAAAAAATATTTCATTTCCTTTAGGTTCATCACGGCAGGAAGCAGTAAAGCCGTAATGCTGTGCAGAGAACATGCTGGACAGCATATGTGCATGATTACAGTGAGAGAGATCCATAAATATTGTTCAAAGACTAGCATGTAATTAAGTTAGAGAATAACAACAGGGACATCAGCTTTTCTGCACTGCTGTATATCTTTATTTAGTGCTGTAATACGCAGGGACATTTTGCAGTCATGTTCAAGGGAAAAGAAAACTTAAAAGGCGATGGTGGAGTCTCACCTGCAAACAGGGCCACGTTGGCATGTTTCGGGTCATATGGGCATCTAGCCATCCCACTGACAGTTTCTCCCACCATCTCAAGAGTGTCTCCCTGCACACACACACACACACACACATAGAGAAAACACACTCAATAATTAGAGAAAAATTAAATTAGCAAAAAATACAGAAAGTAGGTGAAAAACTGACTCTAGCAAAACAAATGTTTTTCTCACAAATGTACACTTTGCTAATACAAAAGCAGAAAGAGAAAAATATGAGAAGCGCAGAATAACAGAAGCAAATGAAAACATATGCTCAAATTTTAATTTCAAAAACATCCACAGGCGATTTATAGCAGAATTACAGTTTAAGCTAAAAAATTATTCTCAGGCCATTAAAACTAACTATAAATAAACCTGTGCACTCTCCCTCTTTCTGTCTCTACCATATTTTTCTGTCTCTAGAGAGCCTCAAACTCTTGACAGGTGTAATGTTGCATTACAGGTGTGCGATAATTCTTTTCATTTGCTCAGATTTGCAATAGCGCGTTTCAAACCTGACAGGTTGAGTTTGTTCATGTTCAAGACTTTTTCATACACAACCTTTTATCTTTCTAATTCCCTTGATGCAAATAGCGGCAGGTGCTTGTCAAGAGTGGGGAAGCACAGATGTCACTTATGAAAATTTTATTTTACTGTTTTATTTTAATGTCTGTAATTTTGCTCCTATAAGCTGTTTCTCAAATTACTGGTGAACAGTGAAATTACTTTGTAAACTAATTTCTTATGAAAACCTTCAACAAGGCTGCATTTACCTTATCAAAAATAAAGTAAAAACAGTAACATCGTGAAATATTATTACCATTTAAAATAGCTGTTTTCTATTTGAATATATTTTAAAAATGTAATTTATTCCTGTGATGGCAAAGCTGAATTGTCAGCTGAAATTACTCCAGTCTTAAGTGTCACATGATCCTTCAGATGATCATGATACATCATTCAAATCTCTTATTATCAATGTTAAAGACAGTTCTGCTGCTTAATATTTTTATGGAAACTGTGACATCAAAAAATATATACTTTTTTCAGGACTGTTTAAATCCAGAAAAAAAGTATAACTTTTTGATACAAAGCTTTTATTTGAAATAGAAATATTTTGTAACGTTTTAAAAGATATTAACGATTAATATAATGCTAATTTAATGCTGAATAAAAATTATAATTACTTCTGAACAGTAGTACACAGTATATACATTTCAGCATATTATATTATATTATAATATAATATATTATATTATATTATATTATATTATATTATAAAAATTAAAGTATATTATATTATATGCATGCTTATTCATTTGTGCATTTCTCGACCTGAAAGAGGCAGGTTGCAATCCGGCAGAGCCGATTATTAGTAATTATGTGTTTTTCTTCTTTATTCAGCAGGTATATCATTAGTGTGATTGGTTCAGAAGGAGCGGATCTGATATGCGAGGTAGGCGCAGCAGTGCTCAGGTGCGGCATTTATGGATGCGGTATTCAAGTTGATGCCGCAAGTGGACTAACAACTAAGACCCTCCATTAATGTGACTCACGTATGCTGGGGGTGACAGAGTCACTGGACAGATGGATGGAAGGCAACACACACACAAACACACTCACACTCAGAGTCTTGGATTCAAACAATGTGCCCGTTGAGTGGCATTACCATTCTTTTCGAATAAACAATCACGCACGGAAAACTGCATCTGGACTGATTTATGACAGCTCTCTGCTCTTGAGGTCATCAGAAACAGCTTGGTGCTTCTAGCTATATTGATGGCCAGGCAGGTGGAAAAACAGAGAATAAACAAACGGCAGGGGAGATTCTTTCTGCTTCGGGGTTTTGAACAGATTCCCATCTGAGTCAGTAATGCGTGGTGACCCAATGAAGCCAGAGTCATTTAGAACGATGCTGCAAGCAGTGCTCTGAAATGCACTGTGAAGTTTTAAAGCGAAAAAGCAGCTAGGGAGAATGAAATAAAATATGTGTGAGAAATGTAATGGGCTGAAAAGAGTAAATAAAGTATGAAAAAATGTAATGAGAAAATACAGACCCCAAATACATTGCCAGAACATTGGAGAAATGAAAGACTAGAGGGTGTGGTGATTTTTACGAAATATGTTTTTGTGCATGTGTTATGCAAGTGTGTTTCAAGTAGTCAGTACTCACTGTATAATTGGCACATAACGGATTGAAGGCGTTGGTTCCGCAGATAAACAATCTGCCCTGCCGGCTGAGCAGAACCTTCATGTAGTTACGGCACTCATCCTACAAAAAAAAAAAAAAAAAACAA
>NW_015625573.1:338487-338906 GCF_001515625.1 Sinocyclocheilus rhinocerous
AAAAAAAAAAAAAAAAAAACATCATGAGAAAAAGAAGAAAGTCATTTGTCTCCTAAATCAAACTCTCACGAACGAATTCCCTCTTAGAATGACATCACATTTCTCAGCACTTTCAATTTTATTCCAAGGATTGTTTGCATCTGTACAAACAACTCACTTGGCAAACCAGAGGCACGCCACAGTGAGTCATTCGGGCTAAACCTTGGTTCAATTGAACGCACATGTTTGAGCCCTGCACCTGTGAAGGGCTTTAAGAGATATGAAATAGAGACCGCTTATGTCATGCCCCCCCACCAGTGTACCCTGCGTGTGCCCGCCAGTGTGGCACCATTTGATGGGCAGAAACCTGTTGGCAATGGGGCTACATGATCACAGCAATCTGTTATCAGATGATGAGAGAGAGAGAGAGAGAGAGAGAG